>NW_017670721.1:306229-477167 GCF_001879085.1 Nicotiana attenuata | reverse complement strand
CGTCGTGAAAATGCGTCTCGAACCACGTTGCACCAGTGCACCCATGATTTTTGATACATTTCGACTTTGTTGAGGATTGGATTTGGGTCACATAAATGTGCACCCGAGTTTAGGAAAGTACGTTATCAAAATACGCGCCTAAAAGACTAACGGGTTTTTAACTTTGCGAGGGCCATGAAAATTCACTAAATGGCACACCTCAAATTCTAAGAGTTAAAATTAATTAAATGATGGCCGTGTGTTTTGGGGTTTTATTTGGCGAGGCTCATTTCATGTTTATTTTAAAGACTAAGCTAAACGTACGTGATTTTCCATTTTTTCTTTTATACCTAAAAAGGCCTAGTCAATTAATTGTGACAAACTAACATTTATGTAATTCGGGCTTCAAACTCAGATTCACACTTAAACAAAGAGAAGAACCTCTTAATTTAAATGTATTATTTAGCCTAGGAAGCCCAAATTGTTACTTCAATTCCAATATTCTCAAATCTAAAAATACTTCGATAGGCCGGTCGAGATTTTCAGTATGCTGGGCTTTGATAATTAGCCCATGGTGCTGTTCCATTCATGTTCAGAGCTGTTCGTATATTATTTCAAACATGGGCCTTAAACAGGCCCCAGCTTGGCATTCAACAAGACCTGGCTTTCGAGGTCCAGCCCCAGGGTCTTGAAAAGAGATTTCATTTTTTAAAAAAAAAAAAAATGAAGATATTGGGCCTGACACTGTTCAGCTGTGTCGTATTAGGCCCAATTCATGGCCTGGACAGTTTCATCAGTGATTTGCCCATTCCAAGACTGGAGACATGAATTCAACAAAGATAACATTAAACAATCATTTCTACTGGGCATTCCATATTTAAATTTGATGGCCCTATCTATTTTGCAAGAGCACAGCACACACATTTGATCTTACAATTAATTCTAGTCAATGCCTAGTTTGGATCTCAAGATAATATGAGAATCTAACATGAGAATGACTAAGCTATAGCTAACAACCAAAGTAGCAGTCCAATTTATACAGTTTATCCATGGTTTTCATACATATAACATTGAACTATGCTATACAATTAAGTCTACCTATCCGTGCTACTATCAGTACGCTAAGTCCAGGCAGCAATGTCCAATAAGTAAAATTTGCATTCCATTTCAAACTCAGAATTACAGCAGGGCAGATTCAAGGGGTACCTGGTGATTGCAAACGAGACAAGAGAAAATCAGTAGCAGTGACAGTGTACAACAGCAGCCCAGGAGAAATTGAAGGATAGTATTAATTCAATCCATTCAACAAGCTCAAGAATAAGATTGAGAGTCCAGCAAAGAACCGAAAATCAACAGTGCAAACACCAATATAGTCTAGCACCAGCTTGACCAACCAGATTTAGTTTAGCAATTTAAATAGAGTTCCCAGTTGTTCATGATTTATCACAGCATAAATATCACAACAGCTACCAGATGTCCAGGACTCGATGGAACAGTGTTTTTCCTTTATATCTTCTGTTTTTAAAACTCTAATTCCTCTCCAAATTTCAGAAAATGTTCTTCAACCAAACTTCTCCTGATTCCAGACTCCAAAACTTTTAAAACTCACTAGCCAAATTTCAGAATTTCCAAAACCTTTTTTTCTCAAGGCAAAATGACTGCCTATTTATAGGTAAACTAAGTTCAATTTTCAGATTTCCTTTACCCCCCTTAGTCCCTATCTCAATTTTAGTTTTTACCCCACTATTTCTGACTTGTTATGCAAGCAACTATCCTAAGTTTATTAGAATCTACACTACAGCCCTTCCTAGAAGGTTCTATGCCTATCACAATCTCTATTCTACCCTTAACCCTTTCCACAAACTACAAAATCTGCTGAAAGTACCATTTTCTTGTGTCCAAACTGCCCTTTAAGCCTTCTAAAATTTCTAGACTACCCAAACCCCTTTTAATTTTAACTTAATATTTGACTATGGTTAATTTAATCCTAAATCAACTATAACCAATCAATCAACCCTAAATATTGAACTAAGAAATAATTTATCAATTTAAAACTGGAACTAACATTATTATAATATTGGTTCTTCATCAAAACATTATTAAAACGAAACCAATGATTAAAAAATGGAGCAAAAACAAACACATTCAGGATCAAACTACTACTATGCACTTAAAATCAAATAACAATGACTGCTAAAACATAAAAAACAAGAATTAGAAGAAAGAAAACATACCTACTCTGATTAAGGACTCGGACCATTTTGTTGTTTGAATCCTCGAGGATTCTTGATCCGTAACATCCCCAATCATGTATTTTCCTAAGAATTCACATGATTGAGGGAGCTACGATCAGAAATCCTCAAGGTTCTTCGGTTAGGATTTCGTCAGTTTTTTTAAGATTTAAAATTTGAGGAATTCTAGCAAGATTTGAACAATTTTGGTTGGGGATTAACGATGAGGAAGCCATGGGGACTATGGGGTGTGAATTTGGGCCGGTTTGGATAAGGTTGCGTTTTGGCCGGAACTTTAGATTTAATATTCGAGGAGTTTGGCTAGGAATTGGAAGATGATGTTATGGGGGTTGGAAAGAGGAATCTGTGGTGTATTTTTGGTGTTGATTGGAGCTTCGCCGCCGGCGGCGGCGATTTCCGGCCGGCGGCGGACGGCGATTTCCGGCCGGCGGCGGACGGCGGAGGGACGGTGGTGGGACGGTGGCTTATGGCGGAGCCGGTGATCGGAGTTAAGGTTTATACGAGGAAGGTGAAGTTGGTCTCAAATTTTTCTAAATAATTCGGACACTTTTATTTAAAACTCGAGACCAAAACTGGGCCGTTGGATATGGGGAGATGGACGGTTGTGATTAAACGACGTCAAAACGACGTCGTTTTGTTATGGAGAGGACTGGACCGGGTGGGGTATTGGGCTGCGCAGACTTGGGCTGGGGAAACTTGGGCTGGGGTGTTTTTGTTTGGACTGAACACAAACAGCCCAATCCGGGCAATTTGTATTATTTTCCTTACTTTGCTTTGCATCCTTTTTTTTTGTTTTTTTTTGTATTTGTTTATTTTCTGATTTTTTATAAAATGTCTACACAAAATAAAAACCTAATTAGGCTATTCAATCCCTGAAATTACTTGTAACTCTATTTAGAACAAATGCAATAGCTAGTAATGCAACAGACTATTTTCTTGCAATTTCTTTGTATTTTATTCTAAGACTAATTAATACTAAAATCGTGGAATTAAATCCTTAAATACTAATGCATATTTGGTATTTTTTGTGGATTAAATGCACAAAATGAATGCGACAATTGCCAAAGACTGCCACCAAACTCACACAAAATTATAAAAATATTAGCAGAAGTTATTTTGCTTAAAAATTTGGGAGCTACTGCTTAGGGCAAAAATCACATGCTCACAAGTAGTACACCAATACATAGTGCTTTGCCAATGTTCACTGCAGATCAATATCAACAACTCTTGAAGCTGATCAACCAAGAGCCGACTGTTACAGAGGCAAGAGCTAATATGGCAGGTATAAAAGAACTTCTTAATACTTGTTTGCTTGCAGGTTTTGAACCTAATTCTTGGGTGATTGACACTGGGGCCTCAAACCATATGGTTTCTAGCCTGAATCTTTTAACTGAATTTACTCATATTAAGTCTACTTCCAACAAAGTACGCCTAATAGGCACAGAACTTCAGTAACACACACCGGATCCTTAACATTACCAAATGATATGTCATTGTGTAATATGCTGCATGTTCCAAACTTTCAATATAATCTAATATCAGTCTCCAAACTCACCAAGGAATTGAAGTGTACCGCTTTATTCTTCACTGAGTTTTGCATCTTTCAGGACCATTACACTGGGAAGGTGAGGGGGATTGCAAGGAGAAGTATGGTCTCTACATACTTCAACCAACCAAAAATCCATTACCAGTTAAAGGACCTGAACAATCTTTTCTTTCAGTACTCAGTACACCTACTCTAGTTACCAGTTCCACTCCAGCTCTTCACACACCAGTTTCAGATTCATCTCGCTCTTCATCACTGGAATCCAGTCATTGCAATATATGGCATCAAAGACTTGAACATTCACCAATACCAGT
Organism: Nicotiana attenuata; assembly: GCF_001879085.1. Lineage (NCBI taxonomy): Eukaryota > Viridiplantae > Streptophyta > Magnoliopsida > Solanales > Solanaceae > Nicotiana > Nicotiana attenuata. The sequence continues at coordinate 473,076 of NW_017670721.1, read as the reverse complement.
CAATCGTCATACAAAAGTACCTTTCTTGAAGAACCAATTGTTGAATAATGACACTATGTCTTGTACTGTTTGTCCTTTAGCCACGCAAACTAGATTTCCATTTCCTACTAGTGTTAAGAAAACTGTATTCCCTTTTGAAATTGTACATATGGATGTGCGGGATCCATATAGATAATGTGCTTACAATGGATATAGATACTTCCTTACTATTATGGATGATTACTCTAGAATGACATGGCTTTATTTGATGAGGATGAAAAGTGATGCCTTTCTTTTGATCAAGTCCTTTCTTACCTTAGTGATCACACCCAACTATGCGTTATAAAAAGGACTAAGAGGTCGTTGCAAATATATTCCGGTTAATAAGTCCGGAGTCGAATCCCACAGGGAATTAACCTATTAAATGCAGCTACTAGACTCGCACAAATTCACGCAATCAATCTTCAGCAGTATTTAAGTAACAAATTGGATGTTTAATAACTAAATATCACGTAATGAAAATGCAATAATTAATAACTAACTACGAACGAATTGTAAACAAGAATTAGAATGATCTAAGGTTATGATTTCCCTTATTGTCGGAATCCTTTCCACTACGTTTTCTATAAATTTGCCTAAGTCTTCTCTACCGATCATGGGCACTCTGAGTGTCGTAATTCTTTCCCAAGTAAAGACCACAATTTACTATACATATTCTTCCGAATTACGCTAGCTGGCATTAAGTACGGCTCACTCGGATCGCACTAAGATTTCGTTATTCCTAATTTCACCTTTAAACCCTTCGTATTGATCCCTCATATGTTAGGAGTGATGTTATTCAACAACTACTTAAATATGCACTCTCTCCCGAGTAATACACACTAAATAGGCCAATCGATTGAGGGCCCTTCAATCAACAATAATAATAATATAGTTGAACAAATAGAAAAAATACTACGACAAATCTATATTAACATAACAAGAAAATCATCCTCAAATAGTTTCCATCAAAACCCTATATTAGGAGTTTAGATACTCATACTCATAGTAAGAATATCCCAAATATTTTGCATAATTAAATTACAAAGCAAAGATGAAGGAATGTAGAAATTAATGATTCTAACTCCCAACGGGTGTTCTCGAGCTATTCTTGCCTCCGGTTGCAAAAATTCGTTCAAAAGTGGTGTTTAATGTTTATTTATATATGTAGGGAAAGCCCTAAATGACATAGCCCAAGTCCAAGTCCAACAAGGAGGCGAGAAAGGCCTTTAAAATCCGGATCAGGCTTGCTAAGGACCTCGCCTCGCGAGGGTTAACGCGAGATGGACCTCGCCCCAGGTCACGTGACGCCAGCCTCTACGCAAGCTCTAGCTCGACTTATCCCTCGCGTCCCCTGCTCCCACTCTAGCTCAGGGGCTCGCCTCGCCAGCTTCCACGCGAGCTAAAAGGCTCGCTTCACCTGCTACTTCATTTCTTCCGCTGCTCAATTCTTTCTTTCGTCTTTCCAATTGCTTTCGAGCACTCTTTATACTTTACATATTCCTTTTGATCTACTCTCATCTCCAATTCACCTACATATAAATAGACTACATTACGCGCAAATCAAGTGTAGTTTAGCATTAAAGCACACAAATGCAAGGTAATTAATGTACTAAAATATGGAATTATTGCCACACATTAATTCCCCACACTTGAACATTGCCCGTCCTCGAGAAATCAAACTAAACTTATAGACATGACCTTTTAAAGCAATTCCCTTAACTCATCACACCAAGAATCTTTAGAATAGACCAAGCACAAAGGTGTAACATCCTCACCTCAAGATTTGACTCACAAATACCATACCTTATTCACAATTCACTAACTTACTCTAACATGGAGGTCAATAACACTACCTTTCCTTTATGAATGATGTGTCCTCACCCAACAAAGAGCTTAGTTCCACGCACAATGAATTTTAAGAACGTAGGAACTCAAGATAGGAACAATTCACTCGCTCTTAGAAATAACGTTCAAATGCCACAAATGATGCACCATAGGCTTGACCGTAGTGTAATACTCTACTAATCGAGCTCATTCAGTCTAGGATCAAGTAGGACTTTAATTGGTTGTAATGTTGGCTGCGGGTCGGGTAGGATACATTTGGATATGAGTGACTACACCTCCCTTAGCACTTTAATACATACACTTTAACACTCAATCCCATACTTATGTCAAACCAAATCTCCACCTTTACTTCACTTTATTACCCCATACTTCTTTAAGCACAATTACTTCACTAGCCACCACTATCAAGAATTATTTTTCATACAATACAACTATTCTTTTTCTTCTTTCTTTTTTTTTCTCTTTTTTTCTTTCAATCCCAGTGGCTTTTATTGACATGTTTTTTCTTTCTTTCAAATGGTGCACCTTTCTTCTTATTTTATTTTTTCCATTCAAAAGCCAAACCACCACCCCACGCTTCAACTTTTACATAATTCATCATAATTTAAGTGCTCATGAGAGGTGACAAGGATCATATATATGGTCGATTCAAACTAAAGGGTAAGGCTTGTAATGTGGTTGCCAAAGAAACAAGATTGAGCAAAAGGAATATGTAAAGTATAAAGAGTGTCTGAAAATAGTTGGAAAGACGAAAGAACGAATTGAGCAGCGGAAGAAATGAAGCAGCAGGTGTCGCGCCCCTTTTTCTCGCAAAATCGGGTTTCGACGTGTGACAACTCTTTTAAGGAAGTATTAAAAGAGGAGTGTCGCCACCTAATGATTTTTAAGGTGAGTTAGGCCACCAATTTGCAAATAACTCTGGTTCAACTAGTTTACATTACCAAAGATCCGGTAAAGGATCAAGTTACCTCGAGGAGAAGGAATTAGGCACTTCTCGAGGTCCTAAGTTTTTTAGCCTAAAGGATCATCCCGTGCAACATAAATAATATTTCGTAACTCATTCGAAATGGGGTGTTACTCTTATTATTCAGCAGGCACAGACTATCATCTCCTGCGACCCAATCACTATGTTAAATTTGTATACCTAAAAGCGCTCTAATTCAATTCTGATCCATGCCCTGTGCGTGCATTACCCGTCCCATACCTATGGTCCAGGAGGTTTTGGACCTCTATTTGGATGTTAGACCTTATCTTGGCTGCTAAAAAATGTAAAAGCTAGGCGACAATCAAAACATCCACAGACTTCACATAGATTCAATTAAAGGCTCACATTGACCTCCACACTTAAGCAGCAGGTGCACACAAACACATATATCAATTAGGAATTGGTATAATCCAGAATCTTAAACCTATGGACATGCTTTCTAGGCGATCAAAGTATGCAGGTAAATTTCAGATGCAGGATATTGCTTATAGGCGGAATTATGCAGGATTACAAGCTAATTATTGATTTTAAGTTACCAATCCCATATGTGATGCCTAGGTGATCTACGCAATTAGGCATAACAGAATCTGCCGGGAAGAGTCCCAGAATTATCCAGATTTTCCTAACAGTGACGCTAAAAAACAATGTTTGAGTAGTCTAATGTTAACCAATTAACAAGCAATTGTTTCCTATAGGCAAGATCTCTAATGGTTGATGATTAGCTCACTTTATTTATACTTAGTCCTATAAACAAGATTTCTAGTGATCAATGAGATATAATAGCGAATGAAGTAATCAAAATCCTATAGGCATGATTTCTAGTGAATAACTGAAGTGAACTGAAAGAAAGTTCGTTGCCATTTGTTCCTATAGGCATGTCTCTAATGCATTTGAAAGTAGTCATGTAGAGTGCTCACTTCCTATAGGCATGCTGTCTATAAACACGTACCAGGAGACATAGCATCTGAACTCATGATTAATGGTAAACAAGTAGTGTGTGTGTGTGCTTCTCATAATGTCATGATCTCTACAATGCTCATGTAATCAAATAACACAAATAGCAAACACATTGTCAAGTTCTATTAGCATGTTATATACCCATTGCATGTAGATATCAAATTCTACCCATTTCCTTTTTACTAACACCCCAATTTTTTTGTGTACAAAAGGTTATTACAGGCCCAATAATGAGTAAAGGTACAAATGTTACACAATAATGATAATAGGTTTACAACAGGCCTAAATAAAAATACCCAGCATTTCCTGGTCCTTCGATAACTCTTACACAGCATATCCAGGCCTTCAACAAAGAGCCACATTCAATATACGACTTAGGATCCATAGAGGAGTCCAGAACCAATTTACTCAACCATACCAGCAAGGTGTTGCACCATTTAAATCAGCCAATTCAGGTACACATCACATAACAGAGGGAAGAAGAATGAGTAGGAACAGTTTTGAGATTGAGGGAATGATTGAAGACCTAGCCCTAGTGTGTCAGAGTACACAAGGGTCTCAATTAGACCCTGAGCAGTTCTCACACTAGGGAGGCCAACAATAGAACCTAGGAAGCCTTGGCTTTCAGCCGGCTGAGAATGAGGAGTTCAGAATAACATAAGTTGCAGGTAAGTAGAGTGGACAAAAGTTGGGGGATATACTCATATCCTAAAGTAGACATAGCCATGTTGATCATACAGAATAGCCAGTCAAGCAGGTCGTAGGACTTGTTTAGTAGAACTTCAACATTTAGCAAGTAGCACATAACAAACACATATTGAGAGAGTTAGGGGGAGGAACAGGTTTGTAAGGTTTGACAGAAATTGACACTAACAGGTTGAGACCTAAGAAGTCCAATTTAGGCTAAGTGTACATCTTAGCATCATAAGACAAACATATTATTTATCATCAGAAGGCAAGGTAGCATTGAAACATGATAGAAACACATATTATGACAGGCCAAGTAATCACTAAAGGAGCATGGAACTAAGACATACTGGGAGGCATATTAGCAAGGAAGCAAGATCATAGTTGAGGAAAATGTCTTATAACAGATTAAAACACATTGATTATGCAAGACAAACATCACAGAGGTTACAGAGTGGAAAAGTAAATTCATGCTAAATAGCACTTGTAGGTATTATAGCATTGGCACAGTAGACTAATTACCTAAAGAAGGCCTAGATTATACTAAGTATAGGTCCTGATGTTATGAGACAGTCATACTAATTTGGCAAAAGGGCAACATTTAGACATGAGAAAAGCAGATTATAACTACTGGTGAATCAGGGAGGGGGCCAAACATGCTAGATAGGCAAGCTATCACCACAAAAATTCAGAATACGGTGGGAAACATGTTTGACCATACAATGACTATACATATTCATGATTTTGAACTCAATCAACTAGTCGATTAAAGGACACAAATTATGCAAGTGAGGCATATTCAAGCAACATGATTAATAGCAAAAGATTAAATTAAACACCAGAATATGATAACAAGTGTAAGTGTCCCAAACATTAATAATTTCTAACACTTTGACTGGTCAGAACTTAATAGAACCAAGTCTAGGCATGCTTGAAGCTAAAGGTTAAAGAGACCAAAAGAGTTGAGGAAAATAATCGGAATTACACACAAAGCAATCTAGAAAACATACTAAACTGACCAATCAGAGTAGTATTACTTGCCATGTTTAGGCAAGTACTAAGTGATACCATGGAGAATCAACCAGTAGCAGAAACACACATATATGGTAAATAAGTGAGAGGGAAATCCCATTAGAAGAGTGACTAGGAGAAGGGTTAGAGGGTTTCGGCGATTAGGGTTCTTCAGAGGGAAGGGGGAGAGTCCTAGGGCGACGTGTGAGAGGGAATGGGATTAGGGTTGAGGGTTGGGTAATTTAAGAGGGTAGATTTAATGTTGGGTCGTTGATCTTAGAGATCAGCGACCATGATTTTAAAGAGGGGTTGGGTCGGGTTGGCTAGGCGGGTCGCGACCGATTTGAGCTGGGTTATTGGGTTAGTGTATGGTCTTGTTTGGTCCGAAAATTGATCATAAATTGGGCCAGCTTTTTTAAAAAAAGGAAATAATTTAATAGAATAGCTAAATAAATATATAAAAATGCTACTTATGCTAAATAATACTTTAAACAATAATAGAAGACTATAAAAAATGTAAAATATTATTTTAACCCTAAATAAAATGTCAATTGCAATAAGAATGCAAAATATAGGCTATTATTGCAAATTTATGCGAATAGCCTAAAATACAATTTTAATTTTATAAAAATGAGATAAAAATGTATTAAGGATGCAAATAACAATTTTAGGTGATTAAGTCATCGTAAATAATTTAAAAGAGTAATTACTCAATTTTTATGTAAATTAATGCAAGGAAAAATTAATCTAAAAACTCTAAAATTATGAAAAATTATAATAAATGCTTGTGTAAATCCTGTAAATTAATAATAATACAAAAATGATATTTTGAAAGTATGCATATTATTGAAAAATATGTGAGAGCAAATTGGGTATCAACAGTTGCGCCTCTTTATCCGGGAATGATGAAAGAGTTGTCGGATAAAGAAAATGATGACCGATTTTGACTGAATGAGGTGATTTTAAAAAATGGAGGCCGAACCCTGGTCCCTGAGTTGCCTACATATCCACGGTGTTACGGCAATCAGACCGTGTGTAGTTCTGGATCCAACGTCGAACGAAACCGATAGAGTTGTTATAGGAATGATCGTATGCTTCAGAAAGGATTCTTTTGGGTAGGATGGTATCAGATAATTTATATGTTACCTGAAATGTTACGGATGTATCTCATGATGAGTATCTGAACGGTTATCAAGTAGAACTGGGTAACTGATAGTGATTGGGTTATGCTTGAAATAATTGCAGGATGTGAATGCCATGAACGAAAATCGGAGCGAAGATTGCTCTCTGTTAGGAGAACGGTTACTTCCTGAATTACCTGCAAAACTTAAAAAACGATTCATGCAAGTATATATGGATTATTGCGAGAATTTAACCATGATGCAAATTTCCTTTGGGCCATGAATATTGTCTTTGGACGGTGAGGATGATGTCCTTAGACCATGACGTCATGGGCCATGAATCATGTGATAAGGGATTCGTAGGCCATGAAATGATGTCCTCGGGCTATGAGAATGGTGCCTCTGAACCATCACGCCTTTGAATAATGATGTGCACTTTTGAGAGATCCTTGGGCCATGGAATGGCGTCTTCCGGCTATGAGGATGGTGCCTTCAGACTATGATGCCTTTGGACAAAATGGCAATATTTCAGCCCATGAAATGCAAAGACATGATGTTTGGTCATATGCGAGGATACGTCAAGACAAACCTTAGTCTTGGGTAAGATGAGGGCAGTGCTTAGCCTTGGGTGAGTAGAGGATATTGCTAGGTCTTAGATGGCGTAATGAAGATAGCCTTTGGTCTTGAGGAAAAGGCAATGCTTAGCCTTATGCAAGAAGAGGAGGCAGGGCTTAGCCTCATGCAAATAGGAGACATTGCTTAGTCTCATGCAGAGAAAGGCAATGCTTAGCCTTATGCAGTTAAGGAGGCAGGGCTTAGCCTCATGCAAATAGGAGACAATGCTTAGTCTCATGCAAGGAAAGGCAGTGCTTAGCCTTATGCAGTTAAGGAGGCAATGCATAGCCTCATGCAAATAGGAGACAATTCTTAGTCTCATGAAAAGAAAGGCAGTGCTTAGCCTTATGCAATTAGGGAGGCAATGCCTAGCCTCATGCAAATAGGAGACAATGCTTAGTCTCATGCAAAGAAAGGCAGTGCTTAGCCTTGTGCAGTTAAGGAGCCAATTCTTAGCCTCATGCAAATAGGAGACAATGCTTAGTCTCATACAAAGAACGGTAGTTCTTAGCCTTGTGCAGTTAAGGAGGCAATGCTTAGCCTCATGCAAATAGGAGACAATGCTTAGTCTCATGCAAAGAAAGGCAGTGCTTAGCCTTGTGCAGTTAAGGAGGCAGGGCTTAGCCTCATGCAAGAAAACAATGAGTGGTAGTGAGAAAGCAAAGTATTTCCTAGCTGGAGATGTGGTTGCGTTTGGCAATTTTGTCGTTATGAAGATAGTGATTTTGGTATGTGTGTATTTGCAAATACTCCTGTTATGTCATTATGCCTGTATCCAAAGAAAAATCGTGAGTTTCGCGGGGAAGGTTGGTTTATGATTTCGCCTTCTCGCTTTGTTTTTGATCCTGTATTTAGATCCTATTCGAGTTACCCTGGGCAACATCTGGCTGTTAGTAAAATATAAAGTTTTTAAAAAATATGCGTGCATTTGATGAATGTAGCTATTTGAAATATAGTAGTATGCGATATCAAGTACGTTAGATGAACCAATGACTGGGACATATTTTAGAGAAATTGCGACCTCATTGCTCTCCTCAAAATTCTGCCCAGTTTGAAAGCAATTCTTTGACTGTTCTGCGTATGACGTAATTAGTTGGACTTGCTTCAGAATTATGAGGGTCCTCCTCAAAATTCTGGCCAAGTTTCTGACCATGGAAAAATGAAGATTTTATTGAGATGTGACCGAACCCACAGGGCTGCCTATGTATCCGCTCTTAAACAGGAATCAGGTCAAGCGTAGTTTAGTTATATCAAACGAAGAACTGTAAACAATCTAAACAGAGTATCTCTTGACTACATCTGAGTTGATAGGTTTTTGCCAAATTTCTCCGTCCATTTCTGCAAGTATGAGTGCTCCTCCTGTTAGTACTCTGGGAACCATGTAGGGCCCTTTCCAATTGGGTGAAAATTTTCCTTTGGCTTCATCTTGATGCAGGAAGATCCGCTTTAGCACCAACTGCCCTGGTGTGAATTGTCTAGGCCTGACCCTTTTGTTGAAAGCTCTGGACATTCTGTTCTGGTAAAGTTGGCCGTGACATACAACACTCATTCTTTTTCCGTCAATGAGAGCCAGTTATTCATAAAGACTTTATATCTATTCTGCATAACTGAGTTTGGCCTCTTGTATGATTCTTAAAGAAGGAATTTCTACTTCGGCGGGAATGATTGCTTCAGTACATAGACCAGAAAATAAGGAGTTGCCTCGGTTGATGTGCGAACCATGGTAAGATATCCAAGTAGGGTAAATGGTAACTTCTCGTGCCATTGTTTATCTACCATCTACCTTAATATCTTCTTGATGTTCTTATTGGTGGCTTCCACAACTCCATTCATTTGCGGCCTGTATGCTGTGGAATTCTTATACTTGATCTTGAAGGTTTCACACATGGATCTCATCAAATCACTATTAAGGTTGGCAGCGTTGTTGGCGATGATTGATTTCGGTACCCCGAATCAACAAACAATACGATCCCTAATAAAATATGCGATGACCTTCTTAGTTACATTCTTCTAGGATGCCTCTTCAACCCATTTTCTAAAATAGTCTATGGCCACTAGAATGAACCTGTGCCCATTTGAAGCGGTGGGTTCGATTGGACCAATGATATCCATCCCCCAAGCGGAGAAAGGCCACGGTGAACTTGTTGCGTTGAGTTCATTGGGTGGCACTCGTATCATATTAGCATGTACTTGGCATTGATGACACTTTTGGACATACCTGATGCAGTCTGTTTCCATAGTCATCCAAAAATATCTTGCTCTTAATATCTTCTTAGCTAAGACGAAGCCATTCATGTGTGGTCCGCAAGTTCCGGCATGTATCTCTTTGAGCAATTTGGATGCTTCATTGGCGTCGACACATTGTAATAACCCCACATCTGGAGTCCTTTTGTACAGAATTCCTCCGCTTTGGAAGAAATGGTTGGATAACCTTCGGTGTGTCCGTTTCTGAGTATGATTTGCGTGCTCCGGGTATTCCTTTTGCCAAATATTCTTTGTTGTCGTGGAACCATGAATTTCCATCAGTTTCTTCTTCAACATGAGCACAATAAGCCAGCTGATTATGAATCCCTACTGGGATAGGATCGATGAAATTCTTGTCTGGGTGTTGTATCATGGAAGATAGAGTGGCCAATGCATCTGCGAACTCGTTCTGGATTCTCGGAACATGTTTTAACACTATTTTTGTGAATCTCTTCATCAATTCTTGTACATAATACAGATATGGCAATATCTTGGTATTCTTTGTAGCCCATTCTCCTAGAACCTGATGTACCGAAAGGTCTGAATCTCCAATTACCAGCAATTCCTGAATGTTCATGTCAATGGCCAACTTGTGTCCCAAGATGCAAACCTCATATTCTGCCATATTGTTGGTACATGGAAACCTGAGCTTTATGGATACTGGATAGTGTTGACCTGTTTCTGACACTAAAACCGCTCCAATGCCCACTCCTTTGAAGTTTGTAGCTCCATCGAAGAACATTCTCCAACCATCATATGTTTCGGTGATATCTTCTCCTACGAATGATACCTCTTCATTGGGAAAATACATTTTCAGTGGTTCATATTCTCCACCTACAGGATTTTCTACAAGATGATCCGCCAATGCTTGCCCATTGACCGCCTTCTAAGTTACATAGATGATGTCAAACTCACTCAGTAGTATCTGCCATTTTGCTAGCTTCCCCGTAGGCATGGGTTTCTGGAAGATGTATTTTAGAGGATCGATCCTTGATATGAGATATGTGGTGTAGGCACAGAAGTAATGTCTCAACTTTTGAGCTATCCATGTTAAAGAGCGCAGGTACGTTCCAGTAAAGAATACCGTGCTTCGTAGGGTGTGAACTTCTTACTCAGATAGTATATGGAATGCTCCTTTCTTCTCGTCTGGTTGTGTTGTCCCAAGACACAGCCAAAAGCCGCATCTAATACATATAAGTACAGTATTAGAGGTCTCCCAAGTTCCGGTGGGACCAGGACCGGTGGTTTGGACAAATATTCCTTAATTTTGTCAAAGGCTTTCTGGCATTCTTCGGTCCAGCTTGTTACAACATCTTTCTTCAACATTTCGAAAATCGGTTCACAAATCACAGTTGATTGTGCTATGAAACGGCTGATATAGTTGAGACGCCCTAAGAAACTTATCATATCTTTCTTATTCTTTCTTGACCTTTGACTGGTCCAATTCAATCCCTCGGTCACTAACGATGAAACCTAGCAATTTTCCGGTAGGGACTCTGAATGCACACTTTGTAGGATTCAATTTCAGATTGTACCTTCAAAGCCGAATAAAGAATTTTCTCAAGTCTGCTATATTATCTGTGTTTCTTCTAGATTTGGTGATGACGCCATCCATGTACACCTCTATTTCCTTATGTATCATGTCGTGGAAAATGGTTGTCATGACCCTCATGTAAGTGGATACAACATTCTTTAGGCCAAACGACATCATTTTATAGCAATACATCCCCTGCGGTGTGATAAAGGATGTCTTTTCAGCATCTTCTTCGTCCATCCAGATCTGATGATACCCCGCGAAGTAATTAACAAAAGACTGAAGTTCATGCTTGGCACAGTTGTCGATTAGTATGTGTATATTGGGCAACAGGAAATCATCTTTGGGACTTGCTCTGTTTAAGTCCCGATAATCGACATATACTCTGACTTTCCCATCTTTCTTTGGAACTGGCACAATGTTAGCCAACGAGGTCGGATATTCAACCATTATGAGAACCTTGGCTTTGATCTGCTTGGTGACTTCCTCTTTTATTTTCAAACTCATATCTGGCTTGAACTTTCTGAGCTTTTGCTTTACAGGCGGACACATAGGGTTTTAGGTAGTTTATGAGCCACTATGGACGTGCTCAAACCGGTCATATCATCGTAGGACCATGCAAAATTATCCTCATACTCCTTCAAGAACCGAATGTATTCTTCCTTCTCTGACTGCGATAGATGAATGCTTACACGAGTTTCCTTGACTGTTTCGGAGCCTCCCAAATCAACTGTTTCAGTCTCATCCAAATTGGATTTAGGCTTGTTTTCAAAATTTTCCACTTCTCTGACAATTTCCTTGGGTATTATATCCCTGAATCACTATCCTTATGTTGCGTTGTTTCATTACATGTCATAGTTGTATGTTCATCAGGATAAGTAATAATAACGCTGTAGAGAGAAAATGTAAAGGCTAATAATAAATACTAATACAACAATCCATTGATAAAAAAATAATTTAAAAATGTCAAACAAGTGTAGATCGATGATTCGAGCAATTATTTCAAAACAAAATACGTTTAAAAACAAAATATTAAAAATGTCTTAAATGCCCATAAAATTGTTTTCAAAAATAAATGATGCTAATTGGCAGGCTACCCAGGAACTCGACGGTCCCGGGATAGTGCAGCAGTCTAGTTCTTGAGAATATCTCCTTTCTCCATAATTTGAATAGTAAGGTCTTCCTCCTCATCCTCCTCCTCAACTATCACACTGTAGTCCATGTCTTCATCATCCTGAAATAAATTCCTTATGCCAGCTAAAGCTTCATTTTCTTCAGACCCCCATATCACGTTTGCTTGTTGATATGTCTGGTGCAGACGTGGTACTGGTTGTTCCATCGGATAATAAGGACCACACTATGGCGGCGACCAATCCTGATACTCTTGCCAAGTGTATTCATACCCAAGCCTGAAAGTTTTGCCTTGACGCTTTAGCTGTATCGGTTTGGTGATCCCTTGGAGATTCTTACCGAGACCCTTGCCGGATTCATACTCTGTCCATGCCAATATTCTTTCTATCTTACTGCTCCACCATTTTTCTTTCTCAATCGTACTGACGCGCTCGATGCGATGGTATGTTTCTCCACCCAACTTCCTTCTATTATCGACGACCGGAACATTCTGATTGGTATAAATGGGGTTACTTCTATCCCCATGGATTATCACTTCTTGATGGTTCCACTCAAACTTCACGGCCTCATGTAGAGTAGAGGCCACGACCCAAACGACGTGTATCCATGGTCGTCCTAATAATAGGTTGTAAGTGGCGGATATATCCAACACCTGAAATTCAACATCAAACCAGGTCGGGCCCATATGTAGGCTGAGGTTGGTCTCCCCAATTGTGGCCCTTTGAGACCCATCAAATGCTTTCACATTCATACTTCCTGCTCGTATCTCATGCAGACCCTTACCCAATCTTTCAAAGTAGTTAGTGGATAGATGTTGAGACTTGAACCCCCATATATAAGGACTCTGGCGATGAATTTGTTCTGAAACTACACTGTGATACGCAATGCCCTGTTATGACTCAGTCCTTCTGGCGGCAGCTCGTCATCGTGAAAAGTGATCTTGTGGCTTTCCAACACTTGTCCTACCATGTTGGCCATTTCTCCACTGGTGATGTTATTGGGTACATAGGCTTCATTCAACACCTTAATCAGGGCATTCCTATGTGCCTCGGAGTTTTGCAGTAGCGATAAATGGATATTTGAGCAGGGTTTTGTTCAGATGATCAACCACAAAATATTCTCTTGCTTGCACCTTTCTCCAAAGGTCATCCGGGCCAGTCTCAATGAAAGGAGGCTTTGATGCAGTTTTTTTGCTTGTTCCTCCCAAATGCTCGGGTGTGTAAACCATACCAGTTCTAGTCATACCTTGTGCTGCACCTGTTTCTTCCACTTTTGCTTTTCCTTTCTTTCTTGCCTCCGCGACATAATCCCATGGTAAAGCTTTAGACTGGTAATATGGAGTAGATGCTACTATCACAGTGAAGGGTGTGGTTACCTCAACTTCAAACGGCGCTGGTGAGGCTACTTCAACTTCAATTGGTACCTGGGTGTGCACTACAATAGGTGTGAGAGTGACTGGAGATGTTTTAGGATCATCCCCCTCCTGAATGAGTCCAACAGACCCTTTTGGATCCCATTCTTCGTCGGTCTCTATCATATTTACCCCCTCACCTCTGTGATTTGGGAGAGGATTGTTACGAACATTGGGTGCAGTCTCCTTTGCCTGTATGACCTTAGTGTCGATTAATGTACGGATCTTGTCCTTCAGAGTGCAACATTTATCTATGACCCTTCATGCCTGAGTGATAGGCACATGTCTTGTTTGGGTTAATCCACTGAGAAGAGTTTTCCATAGAACCAGTGGGAATGGGAGTGACATAACCGGTATCCTTCAGTCTCTCGTAGAGTTGGTCTATGGGTTCAACAATTGGGGTGTATTGTCTGGGTGGTCTACGGTCGAAATTTGGTATGGGTTTTTGGTAGTTTTGGCGGGCTGGTGGTGAGTGGTAGTATGCTGGTTGAGTGTTATAAGTATGGTAAGTGGGTGCAGGTTGTTGGTATCTGGGAGGTGAAGGATGATATGTTGGTGGGGGTATTTGGTATGTAAGAGGAGACTTTGGACCTTGGGCTACCATTACTGCACCTACTTCTTTCTTCTTTGAGATACCTCCTGACTGCAAGGCCTTATTTGTGGCTTGGAGTGCTTCAAAATTTGTCACCATTCCGCTTTTGATCCCTTCTTCTATTTTTTCTCCCAACTTGATGATGTCAGAAAACTTATGGTTTTCAATAACCATCAATCTTTCGTAGTATTGCGGATCCTGAGCTCTTGCGGCTTCAGACCTCCACCGAGTAGCATACTCGCAAAAAGTTTTTGTTGGCTTATTCTTGAGATTCTGAATGTAGAAAACGTTTGGTGCATTTTCTGTGTTGAACCTGAATCGGTCCACAAAGCCTGACGCCATGCTTATCCAATTAACCCACTTCTTTGGGTTCTGACTGATGTAACAAGACAAGGCGTCTCCAGTGAGGCCCCTCATGAACAACTTCATACGGATCCGTTCGTCCTTGCCAACCCCTACAAGCTTGTCACAATACATTCTCAAATTCACTTTCGGATCACTAGTTCCGTCGAGCATTTCGAACTTAGGAGGTTTGTAACCCTCCGGCAGTTCTGCATCTGGCTGAATACATAAATCCTCATTTCAAACCCTCAATGTCTTTGCCACCTTTGACGCTTTGAACTCTTCCAGTAAGCTTCTTGAGTTCTTCCGCCGTGTTCTTGATGAGGAGGTCTTTCTCGGCGAATTCGGGTATGTATAGGGTCTGTTGTGGGGTATGGGGTAAAGTTTCCACATATATGGGATTGCTTTGATGGACTTTGAGAATCTGGGGTATAATAGTGGTCGTTGGTTGAGTTTTGGGAATCAGGGGTAGGATGTGGTGCTTTTTGAGGAGTATGATAAGTTGTGGTTTGTGGCTATTGAGTTGGGTGGTGATGGTGTTGTGGAGGAGTAGGTATTGGTGGAGGATTATGGTTTTGAGGAGGTGTGGCGTACTGATGAGTCGCTGGAGGATTTTGCGGATTTTGGTTTTGTGTGTTTTGGGGAGGTGCCGGGTTTTGGGCGCTTGTGTTTTGTTGGTTTATATGGGGGCATTTATGGTGAGGGAAAGGTTTGCCAAGTTCCGGACCTGCTCAAGCTCCCCTTGTAGCTCTAATATTTTCTGTTCCAGGCGCATGACCAATTCATTCTGTTCTGGAGTACTCCGACAGTCCGAAGTTTCAACATTTTCTGCATTGTCTTTTCTGATACCACTTAAATCATCCATCACTTCTTTCCCTTTGCTTTTGCCTTTAGGATCACTTGGTGGAGGAGTAGGTGGAGGACCTCTGGATCTTGTATGATACGCGGATGATGCCAGTATGCATGAACCAACCTTGGGGAATGGGAATAATCAAAAGAAAGAAAAATAAAAAGAAAGTAACCAAGTCAGTAAGGAATATTGAAAGAATGCTTGCAATATCGAACATGCTTTGCAAAATAAATTCACGTCCTAATTTGGGGACCTCGTTGTGCCCGAGGTAGGCCTAAGCGACACATAGACTTGGAGAAAATTGATGCCAATAATTGTGTCATTTCACTAATGTGAAAATGAATCAAACCCTTACTAAAACGACACTAATAAGAAAAGTTACTAATGACATTTGCCTTATTACAATCGAAATCTAAACTAAACCAGAAAGCAACATTCCCCTAATTTACTCGGTCTCAGAAGGGTCTTCCTCGTGCTTGTGTCTCTTAACTCCATCGATCAGATTCCCCAAGTCGCGCATATCCAGCAATAGATAAGCCTTAGCTAGGATCCCTCCTTCATTGCCATCCATGTTTTGACAGCCTGCAACCCTTTTTCTCATTTTCCCTTCAAGTTCCATCAACCCTTGCTCCAGATATTCAAGTCTCTCTATTGGTTTGGCGGTAATTTCCCTCAATTCATTGATTTCTTCGAATATCCACCTTGTGTTGTTCCAGATGCCTAGCTTCAGACTCGAAAACCCTCTTGCGTAACCTCCTGTACTTGACCTGTGCTTCAGCAACGTCATCTATGATCCTTTTTTTCAGATTAACTCCCGACTTGACGTCTCCTGCTATATCATCCACTAGCCATGATAGGTAAAAGTACGCATGACCATCTTGATATCTGTGTGGCTCAGTAGTATCGATTTCCACAATGACCTTCTGATTCCACATATGTTGTGCCTCGAACTTGAATGGTATAACGTCCCCTTTAAAATCTGCTTTGTACTGGACCATGTTGGAAACCCGAGGTGTAACCTATTTTCTTCCCGCTTGTCTCATTACCCTTATGCGAGCATAAGGATAAATTCCCCTCAACCTGATCAGTACTAGATGAGTAGTTTCTCTTGACCTGATGATGAACTCACTTCTAGTAAACCATTCGAACATCAAATGTACCTGCTCTTCCGTCAGATTGCTGAAGCAGCGCACCCAGCTCACAGCATTTCCAAGTTGTGCAAACCTGTCTGGGATAAATGTCATTCTCTTTGGGTGATGGTAAGCTATGTGGTCATTCAATTGTCGTCGCAAAAGCTCTTGACGATATTCTCTTCTCTGGAAATGTTCTAATAACCAAACTTGCAGTAGCAAATTACAACCCTTGAAGTTCTCGAACCCTTGCTTGCATCGATCTAGAGCGCGGTACATTTCAACCAAGATCATGGGGATGATAGTGTAGGTTTGTCCTTCAATTCCTTCCATTAAGGTCCTGGCGACCATGGCTAGACGAGTATGGATCCTTCCCTCTTTCATCGGAAATATCAGCAACCCCAAGAAGCAGACAATGAACACGTAGACTTGACGGTGCGTCCAACCCAAGGAAGTAATGGAGAGTTCCTCATGATGGAGACCATATGACTTACTGTGCCCGTATATGCTCATAAAGGAATTCAAATGGGATGTACGACTTCTTCGAACAAAGCAATTCATCATTTTTCTTGAAACCTAGCATTTTCAGAAAACCGCGAAGAGTGCGATTCTCTGGTACCAATAATCCGGGGCTATCCCATGGCAGCTTAGCAAAACCTCCTATTTCCTCAGAGAGAGGAGTCATTTCTATGTCATCGAAGCGGAAGACAACCCTCTTCTCATCCCAAAACATAGTAGCAGCCTCAATCAATACTCTATTCAGTCAGATGTCTAATAAAGACGGCAGATTACCAAGGACCCTTCTCACATGATTCTTGTCGCTAGGCATGGGATTTTTCCACCAATCCAACAGCAAAGGTGGGTTGTTTTGGATCATGCCGAACCTGAGGACCGTGCTTTATTTTCTGCAAACAAATAGAGTTAGCCCTTTCCCCTCCAGATTCGACTATTTACACACTAATGATCAACATATTGGCATATTTTCTCCAAGTAACGCACATAACGTGATGGTGTCCATTGGGATTGTGGAAATCCCGTGGGACTTTGGACAAGGCTTATCTTAGCGGGATATCACGTTAAAAACGTTATAACCCGCACTAGGTTTAACATGATTTGATATTGGAGTAGGGTTTCTAGAATTGCCTAGACTGGTACTCTCAAGTGTACAACTTTAGAGGGGAAGGCACGGGACCATCGACTGCACTGCTGATCGACTAGTTCACCGCAAATAAGCCTTTCTGATTTTAAAAGGGTAATTTTGGAATTCATCAAGCGCCACTATCTCGATAATTGGCACGAGTGGAGTATGATGTGGGGCATGCTTTATGCATAGATAATAACACGTTGCCAAGTATTTGCATAATATATATGTGAAAGTAACAAACGCAGTATTAAGATAAAACATAAAACACGTAAAAAGAAAGACAAAAGAAGAAGTTAGTTCGTGGAATATAGGGAATGTAATAAAGTAAGCAAGGGAGTAAGGGTGGAGATCGTGATGTAGCAATCTTTAAACAAATGAAGAGCAGTTTAGAGCAGATAAAGGTGAATAGGAAAGGGATACGCATGTTATAACCAATTTAATAAAGGAAGGGTGACAAGGGAAGGGATTTGCATATTACAACAAATTTAAACAAGTAAAGGGAAAATAGAAGAGGGATGTGCATGTAACAAGTAAAAGGAAAATGGAAGAGGGAGGTGCATGTAACAATGAATTAGACAAATAAAAGGATAATGGGAGAGGGATGTGCATGTAGCATCAAATAAAAATGGAAGAGGGAAGCACGCTCTTATCATAGAAGACTAATCCATATAAGACAAATTCGCTATGGTAAGAGCCTAAGTGTAATTCCCCAGCAAAGTTGCCATGCTGTCACACCCCTTTTCCTCGCGAAATTGGATATCGACATGTGACAACTCTTTTAAGGAAGTATTAAAAGAGGAGAGTCACCACCTAACAATTTTTAAGGGCGTTAGGGCACCTATTTGCAAATGACTCCTGTTCAACTAGTTTACATCACCAAAGATCGGGTAAGGGCTCAAGTTACCTCGAGGAGAATGTATTATTCACTTCTCGAGGTCCACAACTGTGGGTCCCGATCGAACTTAAATTATATGGATTAGTCAAATAAACGAAGGGAGCACAAAATTTGAGAATTTTATTGTAAAAATATTTTGAACAGATGGGTACAATTATTTTGATTCTAATAGAAAAGAAAGAAAATAGAAGGGGGCGGGGGAGGGGTCCTAAGTTTTTTAGCCTAAAGGATCACCCCTGCAACATAAATAATATTTCGTAACTCCCTCGAATGGGGTGTTACTCATATTATTCAGCGGGCACAGACTATCATCTCCTGCTACCCGATTACTATGTTAAAGTTGTTTACTTAAAAGCACTCTAATTCAATTCTGAGCCGTGTGTTGATCCCCAATTTTTTCCTCATATATTTCAAAATGCATATATACTTTCAAAATAGTGCATGGGCATCAACAGTATTTTTTCATAATTTTTTGTATTTTTTAAAAAGGATTTTAATTAATTTATTCTAGCATTTTATTATATAAGTAATTACTAATTGCATCACGAATAAGTTTTATAATAATTTTATTGCTTAATTGTATTATTTATATCTATACCTGGCTTTAATTATTTCATGAATAGCCATATGCACATGTTAGGGTTATAATTGCAATAACTTTGTAATAATAGCCCATGTGTGCATAATTGCCTTATTTCACCAGAAAATAGCTTTTTATATTTTATAATATTAAATAATTATTTAAAATCATTTTTATGCACCAAAAACATTTTTTTATTATCGTTTATTATCTATTTTTATACATTATTTTATCAATTAATTGGGTATTTAACAAATAGGCTCTTTAAATTTATTTTAATTTCGCACCTAGCCCAAAACATTACCCCCAGCCCAATTAAAATACCCAAGCCCAATTTCTATTCAACCCGCCCCATCACCTGATCAAATCCTGGCCGTTGATCTCAAAAGATCAACGGTCCAAGATCAATTACCATTTTTAATTAACCCCTAACACCCCTAAACCCTATCCATTTTTCTAATTCCGCCGCCTCTGTTTCCCTTTCCTCCTCTTTCTCTCTCAGACACTCCACTAACCCTAGCCGCCGTCACCGGAAAACTACCCGTTCCATGGGGTTCCTCTGTGATTTCAGGGCCCTGCCGGCCTCTTACCTCTTTTGGTTGTTCGATTTTGTTGTTATATGAAGGAATCTCGAAGAGATTTAACTTAGATTCATTCAAAACCCTTTTATGAACCTACCTATGGTCATCTCCGTTTGTGAGTACTATTATCTTCATGTTTATGGCTCGAATATATGGTTTTAAACAAGGTTTTCTTTCATCTCTGTCATTTTTTTTAAAACCCTAATCTTATGCTACTTGGGTCTGTTCAGATCCTTGTAGATCTGAAACGTTTTTAAGTGTTATTTGGTATTTCTTTTTGAAAACCTTCTGTTTTTCCTTATTACTAGTCGATTCCAACGTTTTCTGAAACTAGGGTTTCGTTTTAAGCTCTCTTCAAGAGGGTTTTAAAACTCCTAAGTGTTTGAATCTGATTATCTTTACTAGTTTGACTAATTTTTGTGTATATGCTTTAAACCCTAGGTTTCTCTGCTTATTGCACTGATTACTTTAATTTTTTCCCGTTATTGTTTATCTCTTTCAATCAAAATAGATTGTATGATTTTATCTAGGGTTCGAATTATATTTTTCTGTTAAAATCAGTACTTCCCCGTGATTTTACCTATTTTCCTTATTTATGACTCTTAATTGGTACTACTTGCCTTATTTAGATTAATTAGTCTAATTTATGGTCAGTCATTGATTTTTACCTTGTTTGAATCGCAATCCGTGCTGGTAACTGATTCTCCTTATTTTAAGGTGACTTTTCCGGATTCTGTTTGTATCAATTAGCTTGGGTTTAGCCCCAATTCACTGATTAATTATATTTGCTTACCTTACTTATGAACTGTAATTCTCTTGCCTTATTTGTTTTACCTTGCTAAGTGCTATATAAACTCCATTCTGACTTATTTCAAATACGAACACACTCTGAAAGAAACACACACACACACACAAACTCTTGCTCTCATTCAAACCTTTCTGTTACTTGTGTTTGCTACATTGTCTAGCCGGCTGAAAGCCAAGGCTAGACTATTGGATTCTGCATACTTTCAACTTCCTGTTTGCTATTTCCTAACTAGTATGTCTCCATTCCTATTATCATTCAATATGCCATGGAGTTGAATCTATGTGCTTCATGTTTATTATTCTTAATCAGCATGTCTATTTCTATGTAATTAGGCCTATGTGCTTGATGCTTATTGATCTTAATCAGCGTGTCTACTTCCATGTAATTAGACCCATGTGCTTCTTGTTTTCAGCATGTCTGCCTCGATGTAATTAGATCTATGTCTATTTGTTTCTCGACTAGCATGTTTTCTGTCCTATTTTAAGTGTACACCCCTAACAGGTTCCTGAATAATTCGGGATTTTCTATGCTTCCAACTTTTGCTACCCTTCTGTATGATTGTCTGATTAGGACCCTGATCCCCAGCATGCTATTCTTTAATACATGTCCATAGGATAACCTAGTGATAACTAGTGAACTAAGTCAATCTCCAGGCAATCTGGAATCTTGATTGAACTGACTGTGACTCTGTTCTGCTATGTTGTTGATTGATATCTGAGCTCAATCTGGTAAATGTGGTTCTGTTGCAATGTTGATCTTGTGATCTGTTTCTATGCACTTCTGAAATCCAAACTATTTTTTTCTTCTAAAAAACTATCTAATACTTTTATACACTGTTTTCAACTCCTACTCTTAGATATCTAGGGTCCTGCCTCCCTATTGTGAGCACTGCTTAGGGTCAATGAGACTTCTCTGAACTCTGACACATTGGGGCTGGTTTCCAATCCTTTTTGAACTGTGTGTTGTACATCTGATTCTGGTGTGAGCACTGCCCGGGATCTCTGAGGCCCTTGGGAACTTTGACACACCAGGAACCAGTTTTATGTGTTGTGGATGGGTTACCACTATGCTCAGAGGTGCTATGTTGAAGGCCTGGTTCCAGGTTGATATTGGGCCTATGAAGGCTCCCTATAGTGTAATGGTTCTTTCATTATGTAGTTTGTTACATTGGTCTATGATGTTTTAAGCGTCAATACCATACGGGGGGGGGGGGGGGGTGATTTGTGTGGTACCCAATTTTCGCTTAACTACTTTATAGAAGAACCTGGTTCTTCTAGGTGTTCCAACTACTATTGTTTGCGGAATAATAAATATTGAAAATAAAGAACACAGAGATTTTTACGTGGAAAACACCTTGCTCAAAAGGTGAAAAAACCACGACCTACTACTCAGTAGGATTTTCCCAAACTTCCACTAAAATCACTGAGCCAAAACAGCATTTACAAAACTCTTTGTAAACCTAAGGATTAACTCTAATCCCGTTGTAGCACACAACCTCAACTGTTGCGACAACTTCAAGTTAGCTATAACTTGAACACTCTAAGTACCTAATACAATTGCTTCTATGAAAGCTGAAAGGTACAATTTTAAACCACCTACTACAATTGAACTAGAATAAAAGATAGACACAATGTAACTGGTTCTTCTATCCCGTTCAAGTAGCTTCAGGAGTGCACACTTAAATCACACATAAATTGCTAGCAAAATCGCCTTGCTCTTTTGCTCTCAATTTAGTTTAACTTCTGCGTATGTGCAATACCTATAAAAGAGAACAATATTGTCATTTAATAGGTTAGTACTCAGAGTTTGATTGGGACTCAATTGCTGCTCTTCTATCGTAGAAGAGTTCATGATGATCTCAAACTCTAACACTATCTTTATCCTGGATTGTGTTCTCTTCATATAAGGAGACTTTCTCCCCTTATCTAATATGCAACCTTTTCAATCAGATCAGGAGATATTGCTGCTTGATCAGTAGACCTTATCTCCTTCACGTGCATCTCACATGTATAGATTGATCATGACTGTGCTTCACAAGATGGACCTGGTCCATGACTAAGTTCTTTTGTCAATCTTCAAAACTTCACCTGTTCTTGGGCCAACAAATTCCCCCTTTTTGATGATGACAAACTCTGTGCTTTTTACAGATTTGGAACCTGTAAGAACTCAGCCTAACCATCAATACTAACTTTAGAAAATTCACTTATCATCAAGGACCAGGTTAATTAGGTTATAAATATCACTTATTTCAGAATGTGTAAAGCACAATGTCTCTTCCCCCTTTTGGCATCATCGAAAAGTTGCATACAAAGTGTGATTTTCAGATTTTAATAAGTACTTATGGCCACTGGGGCAACTGCAAGTGCAATCATGGTGCAATCATCAGTAATCAAACAAACATATTTAAACTACCAAGGACAAATTAATCATTGAACAAGAGAAAACAGTAGTTAATAGAGATATGTTGCCACCTACAATCCACAAAAAGAAAAAAACATTCAAACCATGAGCAAAAAAAAAAAGATAGAAAAATCCCAAATCTGGGTCACTGGGCAATAAGCACTTGTTGACAAATTCAAACACAACTTTGTGCTCAGGCCTAATTTCACTTTTCTGCACAGCCTTAGCTTCCGGCACTTCTTCTGAATCACAAAATCTCCTGGTGATCTCAAGAGCAGTAGGGAGGGAGTCCAGGCATGGCCACCTTTGCCTTGTATAGTCATCAAACCCTTCAGAGGGTATGTCCAGAATTTCTCCCAGTTGCTTTGCATCAAACTGCACTTGGACTCCTTTCACCAGGCTATTAACAACACCTTCCTTAACAGCAACATTTGCCATAAATTCAATCAGCTCATTTCTGGCTAGCCTACCATCCATCTGAAGGACCATGTCCTTCCACCCCTGAGCAGCTAAAACGTCCACTAATCTCATCATTCCTGGTTCCACCAGGTCCTTCAACAGTCTACCCTTTAAAATCTTTCTTCTGCCAAACATGGCAAGCTTGTCCTGTTCCTTCTCAGAATCATTTTCTTCTTCTTCTCCACTCCAGTCATCATCATCAGAAATCTTTGATTGTTTGGTTTTCACTGCAGATCTTGTTCTCCTGGCTAGTGTAGGTGCAACAGCCTCAGACACAGTAGAAGACTTCTTGGAGGAAGTCTTGGGCTTTTTGGGCTTGGGGGTAGGAACCTCCACTGAAGTACCCCTTTCTTGACGGACCAGTTCCATCTCCTCTTCCTCAACAACCTCTGAGGATTCTGCAATCTTTCCCTTTCCTTTATCCTTTTTCTTTTTCTTACTTGCATCTAAAGCCCTTTGTATCTCAGCTTTACTCTGTTTCACCCTACTTCTTGTGGCTCTACCCTTTGGCAATGAAGAGGCAGTAGGTGTTGGGGATGAAACTTTTCTTTTCTTGGAAGGCTTGGGAACATTTAGGGTTTTTGTTGTGGAAGTTTTTCGTTTCTTTGGGTCTTAGCTTGCCCTAACCTTTTTCAGCAGGTCTGCTAGGTTTCTTCAGCAGATGAAACAGGTTCATCTCTTTGTGTGCTCAGATGAACCAACCCCTTAGCAGCTTCCCCAGAACCACTTCCCCCTGACTTCATGCCACTCTCTTCTACCCTTTCATGTTCAACTCCACAGATAGCAAGCACTACTCCTTTCCCAATTCCCCTCTCTTCACCACATGCACCCTCTCTCTCTTTTTCTTTTTCAAATTTCTTTTTACCTCCACTCCTTTGTTTCTCAGGCAATTCAACATCCCTAATGGGTCCAACCAGAACAAACCTAGTCTCTAAGTTTTCAGTTACAGAAGAATCTACCTTGGAAAGGGATTCTTGAGTCTTTTTAGAATCAGAAGACCCATGTCCTTCCCCCTCAGTAGCGGATTGATATGATTCAGAATTAGAACTGGAATCTGAGTTTTGAGGTTTGCTTGCTTTCATTTGGCTTGCTTTAAACCTGTCATTTAATGCCTTCCTCAAAGGACCAGATGCTACAGTCTTTCGAGCAAGCATTTTCACCCTTCATAGTCTAGGTTTTGGAGATGCACTGGGTGGAGTAGTTGAGGATGAATTTGAGGGAGATGGTGGTGGAGGAGTTCTAGGATTGTCTTGTGGGTTAGACATAATTGTTGGTTTCTTGAGAGAATTTTGGAATTTTGGAGAAGAGGGTAAGTGAAAGTGAAGAAGAATTTTTGACGGTTCGGAATTATGATGAAGGCAGGAGAAATGATGTGTATTTAAAGACAAATACACATTTAATGAGTAACAGCAGCCTTTTGCAGTGGTCAATTAGAGTTCTAATCAACCTGAAATTCCAGATTTTGAATGATCGATTTGGCTTCCCTAGATATTAGGCAAAATTTACGGTTTAGAGTTCTAGGCGGACGGAACTGGTTCAATGCTAACGAATAGATTTTTCTAGGAATTGAACAATTATTGGACTTCCGCTCATGATAGAAATATTAATCTGTCTAATTGTGCAAAGTATAGAAAACATACCTTAGCTTTCATATGAACTCATGCTGATTAACCAGTTCTTCATTTAGAACTCTCTTGAACATGCCTCAAATGCCATAATAGAAAATATGTGTAAGAGATCAGTGAGTCATATAAACACATGTCACAGGAGTATACTAATTAAAGTATGAAGCTGAGTAAGAATTAATCTAGATATTTACACAAGTTCAAAATTCCTAGCTAGAGTATATTTTTTTTTCGTTTTTCAATTTTTTTTTCATTTTTCATTCTGAGCTGGGCCTATTAGGTGATCTTAATCATCCCTAATTCCAACCTGTTCCTCTCAAAGTTTTCTCCACTCAGTATTTCAGTAAAGATGTCAGCAATTTGTTTATCAGTAGCACAAAATTCTATGGAGATCAATCCTTTCTCATAATTATCTCTCAAGAAGTGGTGTCTAACATCTATATGCTTAGTCTTCTTATGATGAACAAGGTTCTTTGTCATACTTATAGCACTAGTGTTATCACAGAATATAGGAATGCAACCAACTTCAATGCCAAAATCTACCAGCTGCTGTTTGATCCATAGCAATTAAGCACAACAAGATGCAACAACAACATACTCAGCCTCAGCAGTGGATAATGCCACTGAATTTTGCTTTTTAGTGGCCCATGATACAAGACATGAACCAAGAAAGTGAGCCATATCTGAGGTGCTTTTCCTATCCACAAGGAAACCGGCATAATCAGCATCAACATATCCTACTAGATTGAAATTACTACCTTTGGGATACCAAAGACACAGACTAGTGGTGCCTTTAAGATATCATAGTATCCTCTTGACAGCAGTCAAGTGAGACTCTTTTGGATTAGCCTGAAAGCGAGCAAAAAGCCCGACACTGAAAACAATGTCAGGTCTGCTAGCAGTAAGATACAAGAGTGAACCAATCATACCCCTATACAACTTCTGATCAACTAATGATCCAGGTTCATCAATGTCTAATTTAGTGGCAGTTGCAATGGGGGTCTCTATTTCCTTTGATTCATCCATTTTAAACTTTTTGATCAGCTATTTTGCATACTTCTGCTGATGGATCATGGTTCCATTTGGGCTTTGTTTGATCTGTAAGCCTAAGAAAAAGTTAAGCTCACCCATCATACTCATTTCAATTCACTCCCCATTAATTTTGCAGAATCCTTGCTTAGTTTATCAGTGGTGGCCCCAAAGATTATGTCATCAACATATATTTGTACCACAAGGAGATCCTTACCTTTTTCCCTTAAGAATAGGGTACTATCAATTTTACCTCTTTTATAGCCATGTTCAAGCAGGAATTTGGACAATTGTTCATACCATGCTTTAGGAGCCTGCTTGAGTCCATAGAGAGCTTTGTCTAATTTGTACACATGCTCAGGACATTCCTTGCTCTCAAACCCTGGAGGTTGTTTCACAAACACTTCTTCTTTTAGGTAGCCATTCAGGAAGGAACTTTTGACATCCATCTGATGGAGAGTGAATTCCATGTGTGCTGCAAAAGCTATGAGGAGTCTAATTGCCTCTAGTCTTGCAACTGGAGCAAAAGTCTCATCATAATCTATACCCTCCTCTTGGCTGTAACCTTGGACCACCAGTCTTGCCTTGTTTCTTGTAACTGTTCCATCTTCATCAAGTTTGTTTCTAAAGACCCATTTTGTGCCAATAGCTGATCTGTCCTTGGGTCTTGGAACTTGATGCCAAACTTGACTTCTTTCGAACTGATTGAGTTCATCTTGCATTGCATTCACCCAATCTGCATCCTGCAAAGCCTCAACAACATTTTTAGGTTCAATAATAGATAGGAAAGCATCAAAAGCACACAGATTCTTTAATTGTGATCTAGTTTTGACTTTAGATGTTGGATCAATGATTATGTTCTCAATAGGATGAGAACTTTGATACTTGTGAGGTTTCACAACCAACTGATTTCTGCTAGATGTTTCCCCCATGTTCTGTTGCTGAGGAACAGGGTCATGAACAGGTTCTTTTAGGGAATTAGTTTCAATTCCTCTTTGATTAGTTCCCCCTGTCAGGTTGCCCTGGATGGAAGAACCTGTTCCATCACCTGTTCCTTCTTTTGGTGCCACTTTAACTTGTGCTGAGACTTCAGTCAAGTCCTTTACCAGTCCAATGGCTTCATCTTCATGTTCCTGTCTCTCAGAAAGAATGTTAGTTTCATCAAACACTACATGCACACTTTCTTCTACACACAAAGTTCTTTTATTGAACACTTTATATGCTTTGCTATGTGAAGAATATCCCAAGTACTCCCTCGTCACTTCTGGGATCAAACTTACCTAGGGAGTCTTTTTCCATTATTGTGCACAAAGCACTTGCATCCAAATGCCCTAAGATGGGATATATTTGGTTTTCTCCCTTTAAGTAACTCATAGGGAGTCTTCTCTACAAGAGGTCTAGTCATGCATCTATTGATAATGTAACATGCAGTATTTACAACCTCTGCCCAGAAGCTGTGAGGCAGTTTACTAGAAAGAAGCATAGTCCTAGCCATGTCTTCAAGAGTCCTGTTCTTTCTTTCAACTACTCCATTTTGTTGGGGAGTCCTAGGGGCAGAGAAGTTATGATCTATACCATGCTCATCACAGAATTCAGCAAACTTAACATTTTCAAATTCAGTTCCATGATCAGACCTAATGGATGCAAGTTGATTACCTAGTTGTTTCTGAATTTTTCTAACAAAAGCAGTAAACATGTCAAATGATTCATCTTTAGATGTTAGAAATAGTACCCAGGTAAATCTAGAATAATCATCAACAAGTACCATCACATATTTCTTTCCACCTCTGCTCAAGGTTCTCATTGGACCACAGAGATCCATATGGACCAGTTCCAACGTCTTGGTTGTGCTTACCATTTTCTTGCTTTTGAAGGATGATCTTACCTGCTTCCCCCTTGCACAGGCCTCACAAATTTTGTCTTCCTTGAACTTGATGTTAGGTAGCCCTATCACCAAGTCCTTAGAGACTAATTTGTTTAGCTGATTCAGACTAGCATGACCAAGTCTTTTGTGCCACAGGAGGGGATCATTATCCAACACACTTAGGCAGGTGAGTTCATTTTCTGAAAGAGTAGACAAATCTACAATGTAAATATTGTTAACTCTTTTTCCCTGCAAAACAATCTTGTCAGTGGTAAGGTTAATCACAAAGCATTTGGTAGAGGTGAATGCTACAAGGTTACCTCTGTCACACAGTTGTGACACACTGATCAGGCTGTATTTCAAGCAATCTATTAAGTAGACATTCTCAATGGAGTGTGAGTCTGTCTTACCTACCTTTCCAACCCCAATAATCTCACCTTTCTTCCCATTACCAAAGGAGACATTACCTCCCTTTAAGTCCTCAAGTGAAAGGAACTGGTTCTTGCTTCCAGTCATATGTTTTGAGCAGCCACTATCCATGTACCATATTTGGCTACTTCCCTTCACTTGGACCTGCAAAAAGAAATCAAGGGTTAATCTTAGGAACCCAAACTAGTTTGGGTCCCTTTCTATAGGCAAAGGGGTAAATCAAATTCCTTTTAGCCCACCCAGGCAGCCTATTTTTCTTTTGAACAAAAGCTTTGTTCTTTTGACTGGCCTTTTCTTTTGCATTACATTCATTTTTGTAATGGCCAGTCTTCCCACAGTGTGTGCGGTTTTTGTTCTCAGGAAGAGTGAGGTACTTGCTTTTAGGATCCCACTTATGTGCTTGAGTCCCATAGCCAAGTCCTCTTTTGTTGCTACTCTGATGTTCTTGTAGCCAGGAAAGTGCATCAGAAGCCTTGTTCCATTTGCAAGTTCTGTCTAGTTCATGTTTTACCTTCCCTAGATCTTCTTTTAAGACTTTTATCTGCTCATTCTTCCTGTACAACTCATCCTTCATTTTTCCTAAGTTTTCTTCTAGGGTGAGTTGAGTGTGATCAACTTTCTTTTTACCTGTTCCTAGTTTTAGTTTTAAGTTCTCAGACCTAAGTTATAGGACACTGGTGTCAAGTTCAAGAACCTGGTTCTTCAACTCAACATTTTTACCATCACTCTCATTAGACCTAGATTCTAGATTTTTGCACTTGGCTTTTAGGATCACACATTCCCTAGACTGATCTTTTCTCATTGTTAATTATCTCAGATTTGTCAATGAAGTCTAGCAATAGTTCAGACATCCTTTCTTTAGACAGTAATTTAGTCTTGTCTTTGAGATGAAGGACACTTACCTCTTGTTCATCATCTGATTCTCCGATGGCCATAAGTGCTTGTTCATCTCCAGCTTCATCTTCTGAGTCCTCATCTGATGTTTCTCCCCAAGCAGCAACCATAGCCTTTGTTGATCCTTTGTTCCTTTTGGGTTGGACCTGTTCCTTCTTCCTGTACCCTTTCCTTCTTCCACTCAATTTCCCATTAAGGACAGTTCTTGATCATGTGAACAATCTTACCACATTTGTAGCAACCCTCGTTGGTCTGTTTCTTATGAACCCTTGGTTTGTTAAAGGTTGTACCTCTTGAAGAACCCTTTCCTCTCATCAGGTACTTTTTGAAATCTCTTGTGATCATGGCCATTTCATCATCCTCCAGATCTGAACTTTCAGCTATTCTGAGAGCCAGACTTCTTTTCTTCATGGGTGTATCCATTTTTATGGTTTGCCTTCTCAGTTCTTAGGCAATGAGGTTTCCAATCAATTCATCCAGCTTGAGGGTAGCAGTGTTCTTTGATTCCTGAATAGTAGTGATTTTGCTTTCCCAAGTCACTGGTAAGACTCTTGTCAAGATTTTCTCAACCTTGTCTTCTTCAAGAATAATTCTCCCAAGAGATTTAAGTTCATTTATTAATGTTGTGAACCTTGTGTACATCTCCTGGATAGATTCTCCTTCCTTCATACTAAAATTCTCATATTGAGAATAAAGTAGTGTTTCCTCTTGATCTCTTTACTTGAGGAGTTCCTTCATGAGCCACTTGTAAAGTGTCCCATATTTCCTTTGCAGTAGTACAGCTTTGAATCCTGCTGTACTCATCTGGACCCAGTCCACACACAAGCCATTTTTTGGCCTTGGCATTCTTCTCCCATTTCTTCAAATCTTCAGCAGTGCAGTCAGCTTTTGTCTTTGGCACATCCACTCCTTCAACATTCTTCTTTGTAGTTGCTAGAGGACCATCAGTGACTATGTCCTAGAGTTCATAGTCTTCTCCTATGATGTGATCTCTCATCCTGTTCTTCCACCAAGAATAGTACTGACCATTAAAGAGTGGAGGCCTAGCAGTGGATTGCCCTTCCCAGTTTCCAGGTGGTGCACTCATTTTGATCTTTTCCTAAGGTGTTAGCCTCTTCAAGGATAACCCGCTCTGATACCAATTGATGTTTTAAGCGTCAATACCACACAAGGAGGGGGGGGGGGGGTGATTTGTGTGGTACCCAATTTTCGCTTAACTACTCTATAGAAGAACCCGGTTCTTCTAGGTGTTCCAAATACTACTGTTTGCGGAATAATAAATACTGAAAATAAAGAACACATAGATTTTTACGTGGAAAACACCTGGCTCAAAAGGTGAAAAATCCACGACCTACTACTCAGTAGGATTTTCCCAAACTTCCACTAAAATCACTGAGCCAAAACAGCATTTACAAAACTCTTTGTAAACCTAAGGATTAACTCTAACCCCGTTGTAGCACACAGCCTCAACTGTTGTGACAACTTCAAGTTAGCTATAACTTGAACACTCTAAGTACCTAATACAATTGCTTCTATGGAAGCTGAAAGGTACAATTGTAAACCACCTACTACAATTGAACTAGAATAAAAGATAGACACAATGTAACTGGTTCTTCTATCTCATTCAAGTAGCTTCAGGAGTGCACACTTAAATCACACATAAATTGCTTGCAAAATCGCCTTGCTCTTTTCCTCTCAATTTAGTTTAACTTCTGCGTATGTGCAATACCTTTAAAAGAGAACAATACTGTCATTTAATAGGTTAGTACTCAGATTTTGATTGGGACTCAAGTGCTGCTCTTCTATCGTAGAAGAGTTCATGATGATCTCAAACTCTAACACTATCTTTATCCTGGATTGTGTTCTCTTCATATAAGGAGACTTTCTCCCCTTATCTAATATTCAACCTTTTCCATCAGATCAGGAGATATTGCTGCTTGATCAGTAGACCTTATCTCCTTCACGTGCATCTCACATGTATAGATTGATCATGCCTGTGCTTCACAAGATGGACCTGGTCCATGACTGAGTTCTTTTGTCAATCTTCAAAACTTTACCTGTTCTTGGGCCAACAGTCTGTAATAACAATATTTGTAAAGATAGATATTGGGGTTGTTAGTAAAAACTAGGAGGAATTATCTCATTATATTGAATTCTCATCCTAGAAATCCTGCTTCTAGGCTGTTTACCCATTCTGCAATAATCATGTTTTCAAAATCTCTATGCGTGCATTAGAAATCATGTTTCAGGGATATTTTGTTGCACTCACTTGGCAATTAATTGACACCTTTATTCGCCTAGATATCATGCCTACAGGAAAATATATATAAAATCAGTTTCATTGCTTAACCATCTTGCCATAAGGAATTAGTATAAAAAAAGTTCAAACACTTAGATATCATGCTCATAGAGATATACACGTAAAATCAGTTATGTAATGCTTATGATCATTTTCAGCATGTAGACAGCATGCCTATAGGGTCTAAACGGATAAAATCTGCCCGTTTAAACTAGTCACTTATTTTTAATACGTTTAGATACCATGCGTATAGGATCCTGCCGGTTGTCGCTAGGCAAGCCTGTAGGATAATTAAAACCCTGAAGTTGCAAAAACCGTGTTTGTCTGACTGTTTATAAACGGCCCAGATTCAGGAAGTAAATAAAATTAGTAAGCAAACTGATTAGGTACTTACTACCTCGCCTTAATGAGACTGCTGCATATTGTATGCTTATCTAGATATCCTGTTATAGCACTTTAAATCGTTTAAAACTGTTTGTTTGAGGCGTGCATTTTTTTTGTCTATTTGTGGAGGTAAATATGAGCCCCCTTAATTGCATCTTTATGTGATAGTCCTATTTGGCTTTTTGTTTGTCACTTAGTTTTCTCCTTTTGAAAAAACATAGGTGAGTCTAGAACATCCTTAAACAGAGGTCCTAAACACCTCCAGGGCCACAGGCAAGGGACAGGTAGCGCACTCATATGATACGTATTCGATGCTATTAGAACGCTTAGGTAATAGTTAATGGGAGGGTAATCGGGTAGTAAAGGAAATGATGACCTGTGTGCTAATGCTATGTGTAGCACCCCAGCTTGGGGACGATTACCAAGTATTGCACAGAAGTGATGCTATAGGCTAAAAAACCTAGGACCCCTTTACTCCTTATTTTTTTTTAAACGTAATATCTATTTGTCTGAATTGCATTATTTGCTTATAAGACTAATTCTCTTATGTATACGGCGAAATCGGAGGGTCTAATTTCTCATCATTAAAGCGCTAAAGAAAGTCATTTCGAAGGCTCGAGGCCATGGTCGAGCATCTTCCCTCGAGGGTCATCGACACTCGACCTTATAGCAATGATCATGGTGGTAGTAAGTCCCAAGGCACGCGTCTAAGGCTGACAGAGTCTGCTGATCTACTTCGAATCCCAGTCAGGGTGTCACTTAGCTGTCCCATCTCCCTATCTTTGTAATTAATGCCTCTTGTACTTCGTTCGGATTCCACTCCTATATAAAGGGGATCTTTGTCATTTTTGTAACTCTCTGTTGCTCCAGCTGCTCCACACGAATATACAAAGAACATTCTCTCTTCTTTCTAACATATCTTCTTATTATTATTGCCTTCATTTATTACCTTCATACTTGTTCATCATTTATTGCTTATCATTGGCCATAAAGAGCCTTCATTGATTTTATTATAACTGTTAGCCCTACCCCGGTCACCCGTGATAGCTCGTAGCTGAACCCTGGAATCGACCTCGAGGCCTCGAATCGACAAGCTCGAGGCCCTGATTAATTTGCCTCTCGGTTAGATTATCGCCTTATCCTTAGCTCGCATTTCGTCTCTAAACTTTATACACATAGCATCATCTTCTTAAACAACTAGCATAAAAAAACATCACGTATTTTTAGAGTCCCATCAACAAATTTAATTGTTATTACCATTTTCATGGTAAACAGTTTGGCGCCCACCGTGGGGCTAAAAATAATAGTGATTATTTTCTTGCTGGTTTCATTACACAACGCAAGTTATCTTTCACGCTTTTGCTTGTCCAAAGATCTTTGATTTCAGGTCATAATGTCTGATTCAGTAAACAACAATATTGAGAACCACAAAGAGAATGGTGTGGCTGTTCCAGGTGTTGGTGAGCCACCACAAAATCTTGAGAATGCACTAGGACCGATTCCGGTGGACGAAGTCTCATGCGACGCTCGACACGTCGAAATAAGCTCCCACACTAACATGAGCATACACCAAGGCAACCAACAGGAAGCCCAAAAACCCCCAGCTCGGGAAGAACGGGAAGTTAGCCTTCATATTATTTTTGAAACTTTGCAGGCACAACAGCTGGCTATTGCTCAGCTGCAAAGTCACCAGAAAACTCCTAGCATAGTAGCACCGGGGACAGCTCCCCCGGCCGAACAGGTACCGGAGAGGTCAAGCAATAATGGGTCGATAGCCAACCCCGCCATCGTAGAGATGCTCGAGGACCTCACCAGAAGGATCGAATCGGGCGAGAAAATGATAGAAGCCAACGATAAGAAGGTCGAGACTTACAACTCCAGAGTCAACCAAATTCCAGGAGCGCCCCCGATCTTGAAGGGTGTGGACTCGAAGAAGTTCGTGCAGAAGCCGTTCCCACAGGAAGCGGCCCCGAAACCTATTCTGAAGAAGTTCAGAATGCCGGAGATTCCGAAATACAACGGTACCTCGGACCCCAATGAACACGTTACCGCTTACACCTGTGCGGTAAAGGGCAACGACATGAAGGATGACGAGATCGAGTCCGTCCTGCTGAAATAATTTGGAGAAACACTTTCTGAAGGGGCGATGATGTGGTATCATAACTTGGCCCCAAACTCTATAGACTCATTTGCCATGTTGGCAAATTCCTTCATAAAGGCGCATGCCGGGGACATCAAGGTGGCCACCAGGAAATCCGACGTCTTCAAAATCAAGCAAAGGGAGAACGAGATGCTGCGAGAATTTGTATCTCGCTTTCAAATGGAAAGAATGGAACTACCGAACTACCACCGGTCTCCGACGACTGGGCGGTACAGGCCTTCACTCAAGGTCTGAATGAGCGAAGCTCGGTAGCTTCGAAGCAGCTGAAAGAGAACCTGGTCGAATACCCCGTCGTGACTTGGTCGAATGTTCATAACCGTTACCAATCGAAAATCAGGGTCGAGGACGATTAGCTGGGAGCCCACTCGGGCTCGGTGTACCCAACCAGACTCCTGGCGAAGGAGCCAAAGCCAAGTAAAGAAAGATATCAGCCATACATCAAAGATCGAAGGAATGCCCCGAGGCATCACCCGCCTCGAAATGACCGAAGGATAGACCGAGGACAGAATCCTCGGGGACTCATCAACAGAGCCGAACACGACAGGAACGCAGGACCATCAGAGGTACCTCGCCTATCAGAATACAACTTCAATGTCGATATATCGGATATTGTTTTCTCCATTAGCAAAATCAAAGACGCCAAGTGACCCAGGCCTATGCAATCAGATCCTTCCCAAAGGAACCATAACCTAGTGTGCGAATTCCACAACACGCACAGACATAGAACCGAGGATTGCCGACAGCTCCGGGAGGAAGTGTCCCGGTTACTCGACAATGGTCACCTCCGGGAATTCTGAAGCAATCGAGCCAAAAACCAGTTTCGGGAAAGGGAAACAATCAAAAAGAATGAGGAGGACGAGCCGCAACATATCATCCACACGATGTTTTAAAGCATGCTCTTGGCTGTATCCAAATAAAGGACCATACCGCGTCCGCCGAATGAATTCCAAGGTCCAAAAGCGCCATCGCCACTGAGGTATAATCATTCCCCTTTTTTATTTTATATTTCGTACTAACTCTTATGCAAGCGTCCGATCAAAGCAGTCAAGACGCTAATCCAGCTTGAAGACCTTAAGGTTTTAAAGCATCCATTGCACTCTTTTCCTTCGGCCGAGTTTTTATCCCGAAAAGGGTTTTTACCGGCAAGGTTTTTAACGATGCAACATCACATGCTACCTAAGGAAGACTCAACAAGTATTCAAGGCTTCTTTTGAAACCAACCTTGAAAACTGCGGGGCATCCCCCGGAAGGCCATTCATTGGGAAAACCAAGAAACGCAAAATGGGGTCGCAATAGGAATATGATGTACCGGGCCAAACGGTCGAATGAGCCGTGTCCGTATATCCAGGCCCCCAACGGCGAGAACATGTATACTTGTACCAAGTAATCGAAGAATACCTTTAATCGAAGCATTTCACACTCCAAAAGAAACTCAGCATTTTTCCGCAATAAATGATTCCTCCGTCAAAGTGTCCCGAACACTCGGGGACTGGCATCGACAAATCAATCTCCGAACGACCTTCGGGTCGGGACTCCAAGCTCATAAGCCCTCAACGACGCAACATGAAAATCGCCAAAATGACTCCAAGTCCGAAAGTGTCCCGAACGCTCGGAGACTGGAATCAAAATCTCAAAAATCATACGAACTCAGGGTCGGAATCGCCGAAGTCGTAAGCCCTCAATGAGGCAACACCAAGCTTACAAATAAACGGCTCCCGAGCCAGAACACCCTCGATAACTCGGGGACTGCCGCTAATTCTCCATTTGTTTAAAAACCCGAGGCCATAAGACCACGAGCGGGCAGACTCAGTCTTGTAAGACCTACATAAGGCAACAACAACATCTGTAAGACCTCAAGTAAGGCATGAACCACACTTGTACCAAGTGACAACATCTGTAACACATCAATCAAGGCATGAACCATACTTGTACCAAGTATCTAAAAACTGTACGACCTCAACGACATGAAAATTTTGTAAGACCTTACTAAAGGCATAAATCCGATCTCAAAGTTTAGGCTATATATAGAACTTGTAAGACCCTAAAAAGGCATACCCTATGTAGACATGTGATTTTTGACCCTCCCCAAGATTTTTCATATTTTAGTATGTAAATATTTAATTTAGGCGGAATATCGCTATTTCAGCTAATTTTGACTCTTTTACTTTATTTCGTCACAAAAAATGAAAATTACAAAACAAAAAAAATATTTTAGTTTACGTATCGTTCGTAAATTTAAATAAAAATATACAAAATAGTACCTTATCTTTATTTTTATATAATCTTGAAAACACAAAAAATAGTTTTATGTTTTATAGTTTAGTTCAATTAATTAAAATTAGTTTTATATTTTTATATTATAATTGTACATAATTTTAGAAGGAGGAATTAGTTTTAGGTTGGTTTAGATTTATCCCGTCTTTATAAATCTTGTAGTCCATTTTTCTAGTCTTTGGCCCAATTCCCTAGCCCATAATTCCTAGGCCCATACCCCTAACCTAATCCCTACCCCTATATAATAGTACCTAACACTCTAAAAAGAGACCCTCCCTTTCAGCTAGCGCATCTTTTCCCCTGTTCATCATCTTCTCCTCTTCTTAGAAAGTTCAAGTGAAAAAAAAATGAAGAAGAAAAGAATTGTCAAAGGTCCATGCCCTCAAAAATAGAAGCTGGGGCAAACAAAAAAAAAGAGAAAAAAAAAGAAAAAGAAAAAAAAGAAGAGAAAAAAAAAGAAGAAAAAAAAGAAAAAAAGAAAAACAGAAAGAAGATGAAAAAAAAAAATTAGTTAGATCAGATGTTTGAACTACGTTAGACCTGATTCCTTTAAGAAAGGATACGTAGGCAGCCTCACGGTTCGGTCCAACCAAATAAGAATTCAAAAAAAAAAACAAAATTCCAAAAAATCCCCAATAGCTTGAAACTGGGGCAAAGATTTTATTTCACTTTTGAAAGAGTCGATCCAAGAGTTGTAAGTCTACAACCCCTAATTTTGAGTCTACTTTGAGCCTTCATGCTGACCCTTCTTTCCAACCCTGTTTTTAAAAACCATCCAAATAAAGACCTCTTGATCAGCCTTCAAGAATACCAAGGGACGCATGCAATGAGCAATGGTTGTCACGCGACATAGAACACTGTCAAGTTGCTTACAAAAAAAATGGAAAGAAAAAGGAAAAAAAATGAGAGAGTCTTACTAGTGAAAACCCTCACGGGCATTGTAAGGCGATGGTAAGTAGAGAGAAATAAATGAGAGAGACTTGTTGGTGAAAACCTCCCTAGGCACCACTAGTCGAAAGTGAGTCGTGAAGCCGATACAAAGAATTGGCACGAACAAGCCCGACTTCAAAGGTCATAAGAATGGTAAAAGGGAAGATTTGATCAATTTGATAGACTGGCCATTAAGTCCAAAATGCATGTCATGATCATTAAGACTAGTTATTGAAAAAAAAAAGAAAAAAAAACCCTTCCTTCTATCCTTCCCGACAGGGGCATTTCTTGTTAATATTGTTTCTTTACATCATCGTGTCCTTCCCTCTGAGTCAGTCCTTGTCAAAACAAGCAAGAAAAGATTTCAAAATCTGCTACCAGCTTTTCAGTTGCACAAAGTAAATTTGGCCAGCACACTCAGTTGTTACAGTCAACACGCCTTGAGGATTCATGCAAAGGCTCCCCCTAAAGACTCTTGCCAGCCTACTTGGTGCAAGCAAAGATAACTGATGATTCTCTCTGACAGATAAATTGCTCAAAAGTAGGAAGTCATTCAGGATATCGGAAAAAGGTCACCTAAGCAAAGATCTCCAATTGGGATAAGGCTGTTTGAGCTGCAAATACAAATGGTACTGGTGTGAAACAATCAGAGTTGGTGCAGAACAAAAGTCTTTTGAGACCGACTCAAGCTGATCGAGCAGAAGCCAAGCTACCCAAGACTCAAGGCCATAAACCGACCACCACTTTCAAAACTGATAAAATTTTCTTTGTTTGCAACAGGAACGGAGCAGTGCAAGGAATGTGGTTCAAAAAAAAAGGGAAAAGAAAAGAGAAAAAGAAAAAAAATAGAAAAAAGAAAAAAAATGAATGAAAAAAAAGGAAAAGAAGAGAAGAGCCGACAAAGGGAAGTTTATCAAATTTTTGCCTTTTATTTGTCTTGCTACTGTGCATAAAATTTTGCCATTGATCTTCACATTTTTCCTCCTAGCATAAAAAGACCTAGTCTGATGGATTTTCCTCGCAATAAAAATCTTAGTCTGATGAATCTTTCTTCTAAGATAGCAAAAAAAGGGAACCTAGTCTGATGAACTTTCTCCTAGGATAAAAATCTTAGTTTGATGAATTTTTCTCCTAAGATAGGAAACCTAGTCTGATGAATTTTCTCCTAGGATCAGAATCTTAGTCTGATGAATTTTTCTCCTAAGATAGAATGCCTAGTCTGATGAACTTTCTCCTAGGATCAAACTCTTAGTCTGATGAATTGTTCTCCTAAGATAGAAAACCTAGTCTGATGAACTTTCTCCTAGGGTCAAAATCTTAGTCTGATGAATTTTTCTCCTAAGATAGAATGCCTAGTCTGATGAACTTTCTCCTAGGATCAAACTCTTAGTCTGATGAATTTTTCTCCTAAGATCGAAGACCTAGTCTGATGAACTTTCTCCTAAGATAGAAAACCTAGTATGATGAACTTTCTCCTAGGATAGAAATCTTAGTCTGATGAATTTTTCTCCTAAGATACCGAAAAAAAGAAAAGAAAAAAAGAGACATAGTCTGATGAATTTTCTCCTAGGATAAAAATCTTAGTCTGATGAATTTTCTCCTAGGATCAAAATCTTAGTCTGATGAATTTTCTCCTAGGATCAAAATCTTAGTCTGATGAATTTTCTCCTAGGATCAAAATCTTAGTCTGATGAATCTTTCTCCTAAGATAACATAAAAAGGGACCCAGTCTGATGAATTTTCTCCTAGGATCAAAATCTTAGTCTGATGAATCTTTCTCCTAAGATAGAAAACCTAGTCTGATGAATTTTCTCCTAGGATAAAAATCTTAGTCTGACGAATCTTTCTCCTAAGATAACAAAAATAGTGACCTAGTCTGATGAACTTTCTCCTAGTATCAAAATCTTAGTCTGATGAATCTTTCTCCTAAGATAGAAAACCTAGTCCGATGAATTTTCTCCTAGGATAATAATTTTTTTTTAAAAAAAAGAAAGAAAGAAGGGAAGTCTGAGTTTGAAAAAAAAAGGGGTCATTTTTAGTTTTCTTAAGATTATCAATGTTTAGTTTTAGTGAAATCAGGGGCCCCGCCTGGAGAATAGGGTCAGTTTTTACTTCAGTCAAGCTTAGTTTATAGTCTTCCGCAAGCTCAATCACTTTTAGGAGACGCACATCCTAGTCTAGCCTTTAATTTACTCGCATCATTGCATCAATAGTATAAGTGGTTTACAATATTGCTAACAACTCACAAATCTTCCTAGTGCAAACTGGGGCAGAAAAATTTCTTTTATTTTGTCTATTTTGTTGTAGAATCAGGCGCCCACCTGGAGAACAAGGGAAAACAGCTCAAGTTTCAAGGGAAAACAGTTTTGAAGGAAGACAACTCAAGTTTCAAAGGAAAGCGGTTTCGAAGGAAGACAGTTCAAGTTTCAAGGGAAAATGGTTCAAGATGCAAGGGAAAACAGTGTCAAGTAACAAGAGAAGACAGTTCAGGTTCAGCAATCAGGTGCCCACCTAGAAAAAAGGGAATTCAATTCAGAATGCAATTCAGGTCAGCAACAAAAGAAGCTCGTGTCAAGAATGCGAGTCAGCGGTCCGAGATGATCAACAGAAGTTAGTCACAATCCAGAATAAAAAGAAAAACAAAAAGAAAGGCAAGAAGTGAATCCAAATGCAGAAGTTAATGAAAGATGTGAGCTGCTCAAGACAAGGTTGAGGTCACAAGCTCTCCATGTCCCGTCTTGGTTTGAAAAGCTGAAGAAGATTGAACCAACACCTGCGGCTAACAAGCATCAAGATTCAGAACAGGGTCCGCATGAAGCACCAACCAAGACTCAAGATCAAGCTTCAGAAGACTCATAGATAGGAATCTTGTAACTCGTAGTTGATATGCTTAGTTAGTCTTTTTCATTTTTGAATTTGATGTAATAATGGGACCGCGGACCGGAACCTCAGCGGAACGGCACCTCGACTGGCTCTCCACCTCGGTACTCCATCACCTCATTCACTTCTGAACTACACGTGGCCTGATTCCTTTATAGCCAAGGATATGTAGGCAACTCAGATACCAGGGCTCGGTCACATTCTCCATTCTTTTAGTTTTAGTCTCCCCAAATAAGGGTCGGGTCAAAAAAACATCTCTAGTCGTTCTTTATCTGAAAACTCTTCGCGTTTCCAGTCAAAGAGGGGCAGCTGTAGACATGTGATTTTTGACCCTCCCCAAGATTTTTCATATTTTAGCGCGTAAATTTTTAATCTAGGCCTAGTATAGCTATTTCAACTAATTTTTACTCTTTTACGTTATTTTATTACAAGAAAATGAAAATTATAAAAAATATTTTATTTTATGTACCTTTCATAAAGTAAAAAAAATAATACANGAAGCCAAGCTAGCCCAAGACTCAAGGCCACAAACCGACCACCATTTTCAAAACTGACAAATTTTTACTTTGTTTAGCAGCAGGAACAAAGCAGAGACAAGGAAAGTAGGTTCAAAAAAAACAAAAAAAAACAAAAAAAAAAGAAGTAAAAAGAAAAAAACAAAAAAAAAGAAGAAGAAAAAGAAAAGAAGAGAAGAGCCGACAAAGGGAAGTTTCTCAAATCTTTGCCTTTATTCGTCTTGCTATTGTGCATAAAATCTTGCCTTTGATCTTCGTATTTTTTTTCCTCCTAGGATAAAGAGACCTAGTCTGATGAACTTTCTCCTAGGATATAAATCTTAGTCTGATGAATCTTTCTCCTAAGATAGAAGACCTAGTCTGATGAACTTTCTCCTAGGATCAAAATCTTAGTCTGATGAATCTTTTTCCTAAGATAGAAAACCTAGTCTGATGAAAATTCTCCTAGGATCAAAATCTTAGTCTGATGAATTTTTCTCCTAAGATAGAAGACCTAGTCTGATGAATCTTTCTCCTAGGATCAAAATCTTAGTCTAATGAATTTTTCTCCTAAGATAGAAGACCTAGTCTGATGAACTTTCTCCTAGGTTCAAAATCTTAGTCTGATGAATTTTTCTCCTAAGATAGAAGCCCTAGTCTAATGAACTTTCTCCTAGAATAGAATTCTTAGTCTGATTAATCTTTCTCCTAAGATAGAAAACCTAGTCTGATGAATTTTCTCCTAGGATCAAAATCTTAGTCTGATGAATCTTTCTCCTAAGATAGAAAACCTAGTTTGATGAATTTTCTCCTAGGATAAACGTCTTAGTCGGATGAATCTTTCTCCTAAGATACCAAAAAAAGAGAGAAAAAAGAAAACCTAGTCTAATGAATTTTCTCCTAGGATCAAAATCTTAGTCTGATGATTCTTTCTCCTAAGATAGAAAACCTAGTCCGATGAATTTTCTCCTAGGATAATAATTTTAAAAAAAGGGGGGAAGTCAGAATTTGAAAAAAGAAAAAAAGAAGAAGAAGAAGGGAAGTCTGGATTTGAAAAAAGAGGGTCAATTTTTAGTTTTCTGGAAATCAGGGGTCTCGCCTGGAGAATAGGGTCAGTTTTTACTTTAAGTCAAGCTTAGTTTATAGTTTTCCGCAAGCTCAATAACTTTTAGGAGACGTACATCCTAGCCAAGTCATTAATTTTATTCTCATCATTGCATCAATAGTATAAGTGGTTTACGATATTGCTAACAACTCACAAATCTTCCTAGTGCAAACTGGGGCAGAAAAATTTCTTTTGTTTTGTCTGTTTTGTTGTAATCAGGTGCCCACCTGGAGAACAAGGGAAAAAAGCTCAAGTTTCAAGGGAAAACAGTTTTGAAGGAAGACAACTCAAGTTTCAAGGGAAAACAGTTTCGAAGGAAGACAACTCAAGTTTCAAGGGAAAACAGTTTCGAAGGAAGACAACTCAAGTTTCAAGGGAAAGTAGTTTCGAAGGAAGACAACTCAAGTTTCAAAGAAAAGCAGTTTCGAAGGAAGGCAGTTCAAGTTTCAAGAGAAAATGGTTCAAGGTGCAAGGGAAAACAGTGTCAAGTAACAAGATAAGACGGTTCAAGTTTAGCAATCAGGCGCCCACCTGAAAAAAAGGGAATTCAATTCAGAATGCAATTTAGGTCAGCAAAAAAAGAAGCTCGCATCAAGAATGCGAGTCAGCAGTCCGAGATGATCAACAAAAGTTAGTCACAATCCAGAATAAAAAGAAAGAAAAAAACAAAAAGAAAGACAAGAAGTGAATCCAAATGCAGAAGTTAATGAAAGATGTGAGCTGCTCAAGACAGGGCTGAGGTCACAAGCTCTGCATGTACCGTTTAGGTTTGAAAAGCTGAAGAAGATTGAACCAACACCTGCGGCTAACAAGCATCAAGATTCAGATCAGGATCCGCATGAAGAACCAACCGAGACTCAAGATCAAGCTTCAGAAGACTCATAGATAGGAATCTTGTAACTCATAGTTGATAGGCTTAGTTAGTCTTTTTCATTTTTGATTTTGATGTAAAAACGGGACCGCGGACCGGAACCTCGACGGCACCTCGCTCGGCTCTCAACCTCGGTACTCCATTACCTCATTTACTTCTGAACTACACGTGGCCTGATTCCTTTATAGCCAAGGATATGTAGGCAGCTCAGATACCGGGGCTCGGTCACATTCTCCTTTCTTTTAGCTTTTGGCCTCTCTAAATAAGGGTCGGGTCAAAAACCTGTCTACTCATTCATTGTCTGAAAACTCTTCGCGTTTCCAGTCAAAGAGGGGCAGCTGTAGACATGTGATTTTTGACCCTCGCCAAGATTTTTCATATTTTAGTATGTAAATATTTAATTTAGGCGGAATATCACTATTTCAGCTAATTTTGACTCTTTTACTTTATTTCGTCACAAAAAATGAAAATTACAAAACAAAAAAAAATATTTTAGTTTACGTATCTTTCGTAAATTTAAATAAAAATATACAAAATAGTACCTTATCTTTATTTTTATATAATCTTGAAAACACAAAAAATAGTTTTATGTTTCATAGTTTAGTTCAATTAATTAAAATTGGTTTTATATTTTTATATTATAATTCTACATAATTTTAGAAGGAGGAATTAGTTTTAGGTTGGTTTATTCCGTCTTTATAAATCTTCTAGTCCATTTTTCTAGTCTTTGGCCCAATTCCCTAGCCCATAATTCCTAGGCCCATACCCCTAACCTAATCCCTCCCCCTATATAATAGTACCTAACACTCTAAAAAGAGACCCTCCCTTTTAGCTAGCGCAATTTTTCCCCTGTTCATCATCTTCTCCTCTTCATCTTAACACACAGACCTTCCCATCTTCCATAACCGAGCAACACCCCTAACCCTTTTCTTCTTCAACAACAGAGAACGAACGGACCCCCTCCTTTCAAAAGGGAGCCTCAGCGTTTCCGTTTTTGGCTCAAATTCTTCTGTCCTCTTTAACATTTTTGTGAAATAAATTTTCTACAAATGTTTGGGGTAATTAAGGTTGGAGTTTCAGAAAAGTAAAAATATACAAGAACACTTTTGTTTCTTCTCTACAATTCTGGACGTTTGGCTTTGTTTTAGAGTTTGTTTGAGACGATTCAATTCGCCGTCTGAGGTTCGGTTTCGTCATTCCGGTTCGCTATTGCTGTGGCTGATTGTTCCAATTCATTGACTTCAGCTCTTGCTTGGTTTTTCTAATTGTTTTACTGCTGATTAAGGTATTTATTTCAAATCTCCAACAAATGTAATTGCTATGATTGTTAATTAAAATTGTCAAAATCTGCTGCAATTGGGTCATTTACATGTTTGTTGCATTTTTTATGAAATTGTAGCTCACAGCTACTCTTTTGCTTTATAATTATGATTGTGTTTATTGTTTCTCTTTCAATCTTGTTAAAGTAAATTGTGATTTGAATTATACTTTATTCCATCCATGCGAAGGAGCCTAGCAGCTTCATGTTGATAGTACACCATATAAAATTAGTTATCAGTAGGCTTTCACATCGTTATTGCAGGAGTTGGTCTTTGAACAATTAATTTCCTTACTAGATGTTCCTTTTAATTATGTTCTGTTACTAGTTCAATTAAGTGGAGGCATCTATTTTTGTGTAGTAAACGTTCTGTTATTCGTACTAATTTAGAAATGGATGAAACCTTGAATTCCTTTGTACTAATTTGTCACCAGAGTAGTGCTACTAATGTAGTGTTTGTGGTTCGATACTAGTGTAAAAAGACACAGTTTGGTTCGATTTACTGTTAAAGAGATAGCACATTAGTATTTGTAGAATTCGATTGTGTTCGATTGTTATAGTTGAATGCAAATCTCTGTTTTAAGGAAATTGAGGTGCGCCGCGCCAAATAAAATCCCAAATGCGTGTCCCTCATTTAGCTATTTCTTTTAAATCCTTAGAATTCGAGGCGTGCCATTTAGCAAATTTTCATGGCCCTCGCAAAGTTGCAAACGCATAGTTGCTTTAGACGCGTTATTTTAATAATGTTACATTCCTAAACTCGGGTCACATAAATGTGACCCAAATCCAAATCTCAACAATGTTATATAAAACGTGTTGCGGACTGCGGGTGCATATATGTGACGTGGTTCAAGACATATTTTAAATGACGTTGTAATTTTCTTTAAAAAATGAATAAAAGCGGTTAAAGGTTTAAAATTGCACCATAGGATAAGACATGTGCTAAAATCAGATAATAGGCCATTTATAACAGTTGAGCGACCGTGCTAGAACCACGGAACTCGAGAATGCCTAACACCTTCTCCCGGGTTAACAGAATTCCTTGCCCGGATTTCTGGTTCGCGGACTGTAATAC
This sequence comes from Nicotiana attenuata, assembly GCF_001879085.1. Taxonomy (NCBI): domain Eukaryota; kingdom Viridiplantae; phylum Streptophyta; class Magnoliopsida; order Solanales; family Solanaceae; genus Nicotiana; species Nicotiana attenuata. Next base: position 428,101 of record NW_017670721.1, on the reverse strand, counting down.
AGAGTCAACCTTTTCCTCGATTCGGGATTTGAAACTGGTGACTTGGGACACCATAAAACTATCCCAAGTGGCGACTCTGAATTTAATAAATAAATAATCCCGTTTTGATTGTCCTTTAATTGGAAAAACTCCCCTATTATATCCCTTTCGGGGTGTAGTAAAAAAGGAGGTGTGACACCCTCGATATAGACGCCCAAACTAATTCACTTGGGATAAAAATGGCTCCGGCCAAGCACAAATGACCACGGTCATAAGGCTGTACCAGCCAAACGCGACTCGCAGACGCCCGACCGTTCCGCTACAAAATTACAGGCCTTCAGTTACTTCGAATCTACTTCAAAAAGAACCGGTTAAAAAAGCTACCCTTGATATAGGCAAAAAGAGCTTCGACCATGTCAGCTCCAAACTACAGGCTTCGAGATACTTAGTCTCCGAGCTAAACCTCCCGAGGTGCTCGATCATCGCCACAAAACGGCTAATAATCGAGGTTCTTCTCGAACCGTCGGAGAGTCGGGCCAAATTATCACAAAAAGTCCTTAACGAGGGAAAAATAAAGCCCACATAAAAGGTCGCATCGACCCAAGGCGTAAGAGCCATTGTCGCCAGCCCATGCAAATCTGAAAACTTGAGCGTAGAATGAGCTCGAGTCGTAACCCGGTTCGGAGACTGAACCCAAAATAGTTACCTGAAAATGCCCCAGGGCAAAAAGCATAAGAGCTCAAACGCCAGCTTACGCATAAAAGGTCGCATCGACCCAAGGTGTAAGAGCCATTGTCGCCAGCCCATGCAAATTTGAAAACTAGAGGGTCGAATGAGCTCGAATTGCAACCCGATTCGGGGACTGAACCCAAAATAGTTACCTAAAAATGCCCCAGGGCAAAAGGCATAAGAGCTCAAACGCTAGCCTACACTGAAAGGTCACTTCGACCCGAGGCATAAGAGCCATTATCGCCAGCCTAATGAGCGCCAGGGCCATATCACGAATCCAAGGGTTCTAATCAAATCAAAGACCAGTCCACCTAGACAAATTTGAGACAGAAAGAGATACAGAAGAAATAAAGCCGCAAGGGTTTTCTTATATATACAATGATAAAATACAAGCTCCGTTTACAGCACACTATGAAAACTATGTACATAGAGGCAAAGAAAGAAGTAAACATCCCCTTCTTGGGACTATGGCCTGATGGCCCCGTCCTCGCCATCTTCGACATCGGACAGAAGGAACTAGGCATCGTATTCCTCCGCCTTGGCTTGCTCGATCTCTTCCGAATGATCGAAGACCCTGGCATGAATTTCCTCAGGAGTTTCCCTCCGATATTTGCACCTCGCATACTCTTTCCTACTGCTCGCAGGGTCGAGAGTTCTCCTCAGCTCGGCTCTGGCAAAAATAGCACTCTTCATATAGGCCGCCGTTTTTTGGTCCGCCCTAGTTCCGCTCATTATAGCTTTGGCCCGGGCATTCACCACCTCGTCCCTCGCCTCCGAAAGCCCAGATTCGAGCCTTGCTATCATGTTTGCTCGCACAGAATCATTCGCACGAGCTGCCCAAACCTGCGCCTCAAGGGCGGAAACCTTAGCCAAAGCACTCTCCTTGGCCGCGAATTGGGCATCCGCACGAGCCTGTAGCTCGTTGAACTCACGCTTGGCCCGGCCAATTTTGCCCCAAAGTCGTTCCAGCTCCTCCGTCTGGCTCTCCAACTGGGATATCGAAACATTAATCTCTGAGGATAAAAGGAGGAACATACGTAACATGAATGGAAAGATACCTGTTTTACGAGGCGGTTCTCGCGGCCCCGGCCCTGATCTGCCTCGCACTGCAGGGATACCAGCTCGTTCTCCTTTCTCGCGCAAATGAGCCTAACAGATTTCTCCCTATCCGAGACTTTCTACAACTCAGCCTCATAGCGGAGCAGCTCGGACTTAAGCCTGTCGAAGGCCTGCGAAAGAAATTCAGTAAGAAAGGAAGAGTATGGGATCAGAATAACCCTACGACAAGTTCCAAAGCTTACCAAAAAGCCAAGCCGCTGAGCCTCGCCAAAGGCCGAGCTAATGTCCGATGGCTTAGTGCCCCCCGAAGCACCTTTAGTATGGACAGGAGCGGGCGCCACGCGCTCTTCGCCCCTCGAAGTACCTTCATCAGAAACGGGGAATGTTCTCCCGAAAACGGAAGTCTCTGAAGCTGGACGATCGGACAAACCGCCTCTTTTGAACCTCTGAAAAGGACATGCCCCGCTGCGGGCCTCCTCACGTCCCGGATACCCTTTCCGTTTATCATCGACCCTCGACTCAAAGGTGGGAAATCTCTTCTCCTCCCCCAGTGGGCACAGACTCACCTCGAAAAAATCTCCAATACCTGCGATGGCCAAGTCAGTACGCCTATTAGGAAAGTACCACTTTGAGGAAATAAGCCACCAAGAACCTACCATGATGCTTTGCCTCCCATCTCCCCTTGGACAGGTCTCGCTACCTACACCTATCATGGGTCGAACAAGCTGCCAGCTTACGAGACCATTCAGCTAAACCGGGGACCTCATCCGGCAGCCAAGGAGTCGCTACTAAAAATGCGGCAGAAACATATCATCATGGAGATCGCCTCCGGTCAAAGTAAAAAAAATACAGGTAAGCCACTTACGTGTGGAATTCCATTTCTTAGGAAAGGGCAAGAATTCTCCAGGGATCATATCGATCGTCCGAGCTTGAATGAACCGGCTCATCCGTCCCCGATCATCGGCCTCCTCACCGTTAGAGGTGGGGGACCGGGTGGATCGACGGTGCAGAGCAATCAAACGTCGATATCACATCGGCCTTATCTGAAAAGTACCTTATCGTCTGCACTATCTTCCAAAGGGACAGGTGAACCTGCACCAAGGTAACCCGGTATCTCCAACATAATTCAAGCACGACCCGTTCGGGGGGACCCGACGCAAAGGTATGCATATACACGCTCAAAAACCCCTCAACATAGGTCATGATGCTCTCCTCAGAAGAAGCTACTTGTAGTACTACAACTTCTCCCCATCCGCAATCTTTTCTGATCATTTCGAGGTGCTCCTCCCCTACTAATGAGATGAACCTCGACGCATGCTCCCGATGTCCTTGAACGAGGGGGGGGGGGTCTCTCCAACGTAAAGTCTTTTCTCGAGGCAAAGCACCTCGAGGCTCGTACGTTGGGTACCGACGGTGTACCATCGATCGGATGCGGGACGGAGGCGGAACTCCCTTCCCCTTGATGAGAGGACATCGATGTAACAGTGGCTACGATAAAATAAGCAGAGAGGGGTATAGATTTAGATAGAGATTTTGGGTCGAAATGACAGAAGAACTACCACAAAGCACCAAGTTATACAGAAGAGATAGTTACTCAGAGTAGCAGAATCTCCATTTGGGAAGCAAGTAGACGAACATATAGGGGAAAAGCAACGACTGCTCGCCTACCCAGAGGACCAATTAATTCTGGCCATGTTAACGTCACCCTTTTCTTGGGAAACATACTGACTAGACCACCCCGGGGTCCCTTTATCGGATAGCACGAGCACTGCTATCCCGCGAAATTCGAGAGGTATGACCGCTCCAAGTACAGGATCCAAAGAGCCAATGTCAAAATTCAGAGGATAACTCTGCAAGAGCGATTGAAATGTAAAGATTAGGGAAGTTCGGAACAGGAAAAAACCCCTTTTGCATTGCCAAAAATGAATGTACCATGGACGTCTTTACAAAACTCATTTTCCCGGGAATACACACATACAAAAAAAAAAGAAGAGCAAAGCAACACAAGGCCTACTCTTCGTCGCCACTATCTTCTGTACCATCTCCAGCATCCTCATCTGGGGCGATCAAGAGCGCCAACTTTCTCTCCAACTCTCGGGCCTCCTCAATTTCGACTAACAGGTCGATGCCTCTGGCCTCGACCTCCTCCACGGTTTCTCTCCTCGCCTCCACCCTAGTATGTTCGATAGCCCGAGCCAATTTTTGCTCGGCCTTTATCGATACGTCACAGGCTATTTGATTCACCGTGGCTGCGTCCTTCAGATAAGTAGCAACATTTCCTTCAATCTCGGACTTGGCCGCAACTAGCGCAACAATTTCCTTTCGAGCATCATTGAGAAGATCATGGGTCGATGCCAACTCCGTGGTCACTACCTTGTTTTGTTTCCTCAGCCCGAGGATCTCCACATTCAGTCTCCCGATCTGCGAGTCATTTTGCTTGACCTACAAAAAGAAAGATAAGCCAGTCAATGTCGAACTATAGGAGCGAATGTCGGGTTCATGCAAGACAATGTACCTGCTCAACAAGGCCAGCCTTCTCCTGGAGAGCTCCCTCTAAAGTAGCCCGAAGCTCGCCTAACTCTTTCTCCTTTCGGGCAGAATATGCCTACGACTCTCGCAGTCCCAAGGCTAGCCTTTCAAGCTCCTTTCCAGTGCATGAAACCTCCTCATGAAGCCTGGAGAGGGCGTGATCATACATCTCCTTACACTGCGGCATAACGAAAGAGTTACAACAACGAAGAGTAATACTCGAGACTAAAGAAATATATGAGAAACATCTATCACCTGCCGAAGGAATCTTTCCACCGCCTTGATGACGCCAGGGGCGTCGAGACCAACGTTGTCGCTAACATGGTCAAGAATGTTTCCAAACGTGCTTCCCCCTTTGAGAGGATTCTCCGCTTTAGCAGCGTTTAGATTATGAGCGTCCCTTAGCTCCCCTGACGAGAACCGAAGGCCCAAACTATAATCGCCCAGGGCATCCATGCCCTCGAAGGGCAACTCCATCCCCGGGAAAGCCCCAAATTTAGACTCTTCGGGATCGGAAGCAACGGTCCCCCAGTCGGGAGCTGCACTACATCCGACCGGGGGATTCAAAATCACTTCGGCGCCTTCCTCGATGACCTTTGTCGCACGGGACCGATCTGAGTCGGCCGTCCCCGATTCTGCAGCCTCCGGTCAAGGTATCTGCGAGACTCCAGCGCCCGATCTAGTTTTCCATTCCAAGCGGCATTCGCTTTCATCGCTATCTTCTTCCGCAGTGCTGGGCTCGCCTCGAAAATTGAAGCTGAGACCCTAATGGCGGCTCGAGGCCTGCGTGACTTAGATTTCTTTGTCGTAGGGGGATCGGCAACCTCCATACCTTTCCTTTTCTTACCCTTGGTGGGCTCTGAAGTCTCCGCCCCGCCACCAGGGGCGGTCTCATCCACATATTCTCGCTAAGGCCTGAACAAGGTCTATTACCAGAACATATCAGCATAAAAAGTACAGGGAGAAACGCAAGGCCAAGACATAGGGGGCAAGCAACAACTTACCTTGGTTCTTGGCCACCCACCGCTTCTTATCCAGGTCGGTCCAAGATCGGGCAAGATATGGGAATTTGTTCTCCAACCACTCGATCAACCACGGCAGGTCCGAGACCGCTGCAGGATACCTAGAGATAGCTGCAGAAACCAAATAGAGGTCATTTTTTCGGAAGAAAGGAAAGAAGATCACAAAACATGTCCGAAGGAAAAAACATGCTTACGCCGTGTATTCCACCTCTCCGGGAAAGGCATCCTCCCGACCGGAATGATGTCCGAAGTTTTAACCCGGACGAACCTACTCATCCATCCTCGATCTTTGTCCTCATCGGTGCTCGAGAAAAACAATTTTTTGGATCGGTGACGAAGCCTAATCAAGCCTCGGTAGAACCGGGGGCTGCACATCCTAATCAAATGGTTGAGGGTAAAGGTTTGGCCCCCAACCTTATTGGTGAAATGGCGGAGCATCAAGACTATCCTCCAAAAAGAGGGATAGATTTGACCGAGCGTCACCTGGTATTTGTCTCAAAAGTCGAGGATAACCAGATCTATCTTCGGGGGAGGGGATTCAGAAGTATCGGCCAGACCCAAAGTAAAGGGGTAAGTATACACATGGAGGAACCCGACTTTATATTCCGTTATATCCTCATCATGGCCGGGAATCTCCACCTCCACTGTCTCTCTCCATCGGCAATCTCCCTTCACCTTATCTATATTGGTTACAACACTGATATACCGGGACACGTGCTCGCATCGGCCCGGTGCAGAAGAGGTTCTATCGGTGGTAAAGTCTTTCGACATATCAAGATCGGGGGGAGTACATTGTCCCATGGTGGGTATCACTTTGGTTTTCTCCTTAGATGTTTGGGACGAAGAGGCGACTTTGTCCCGCTGAGGAACCGTCCTGGAAGTTCTGGCCATTGCAATGGTGAAAGTCTCTCTAAGAAAGTAAGAAGAAAGAATGCAAAAGAAGATGGGCCTGGATTCGTGGATTCGAAGATGTTGGGAAAGTAAGGATTATCAAATGGTTGGTATATTTATAGGAACCGTACGGGCAGCGGAAGGGACGAACTAATAGCAGTTCGAGGACTCCTCAATAGTCGCATTTGACGGCGACCCTTGCGCGGAATTTTGGATGTTGCATTTAATAACTTTATAGGCTGACGTCACATCAATGGTATCCTCGGAATAGAAACTCAAAATCATTTCCTATCACTTCGTTCCAGGAAATGCGGGGACTATCTGTATACGGCAAAATTGGAGGGTCCAATTTCTCATCATTAAAGCGCTAAAGAAAGTCATCTTGAAGGCTCGAGGCCATCGCCGAGCATCTTCCCTCGAGGTTCATCGACACTCGACCCCATAATAGCAATGATCACGGTAGTGGTAGAAACGGGAAGTTCCCAAGGCACGCGCCTAAGGCTGACAGAGTCTGATGATCTACTTCGAATCTGAGTCGGGGTGTCACTTAGCTGTCCCATCTCCCTATCTTTGTAATTAATGCCTCTTGTACTTCGTTGGGATTCCCCTCCTTTATAAAGGGGATCCTTGTCATTTTTGTAACCCTCTATTGCTCCAGCTGCTCCACACGAATATACAAAGAACATTCTCTCTTCTTTCTAACATATCTTCTTTTTATTATTGCCTTCATTTATTACCTTCATACTTGTTCATCATTTATTGCTTATCATTGGCCATAAAGAGCCTTCATTGATTTTATTATAACTATTAGCCCTACCCCGATCACCCGCGATAGCTTGTAGCCGAACCCTGGAATCGACCTCGAGGCCCCGAATCGACAAGCTTGAGGCCCTGATTAATCAGCCTCTCGGTTTGATTATCTCCTTATCCTTAGCTCGCATTTCGTCTCTAAACTTCATACACATAGCATCATATTAAACAACTAGCATAAAAATAGATCACGTATTTTTAGAGTCCTATCAACAAATTTAATTGTTATTACCATTTTCACGGTAAATAACTTAATTCGAGTTTGGCCGGGACCCACCATTTTGGACCTCGAGGGGTTCCTAACACCTTCCCCTCAAGGTAATTTCAATCCCTTACCCAATCTCTGGTACCACAGACTAGTTTCATGAGTTATTTGCTTTAGGTGCCCTAACGCACCTTAAATCCGTTAGGTGGCGACTCTTCAAATCCCATACCCCTTCCCAAAAGGAAATGAGTTGTCCGAAAAAATGTCAAAACCCGGACTCCGCGAGGAAAAAGGGGGCACGACATCATGACTCTGCTGGGGAAATTTTTAGGCTCGTACCATAACAAACTTGTTTTGTGAATTAGTCTTGAACGTGCTTTATCCTATTAATACATGTGCACCCTTTCCCTTTCCCCTTATTTGAATTTAATTGCCTATTTTTCAAGCATTTATGATTTCCTTTGTTACAGAACTGACTTGTCTCCTTGTTGTCTTTCTTTACAACGTCTTTCAATTATTAAATACTGCATTTATCATTCTTTTAACGTGCAAATACATGACAATATGCTATTTATTGTTGCATAAATCATGCTCAACATCATATTCCACTCGTGCGTAATCAATCCTATAGCAACGCTTGATGAGTGTTTGCGTCCTTCCTATATATCACTCTTTAAATCCGGAAAGGCGTATTTGCAGTAAAACTAGTCGATCAGCGGTGCAGTCGACGGTTACGTGCCTTTCCCCCTGTAGTTGTCCGCTTGAGGGTACCGGTCTAGACCTCTCTAGAAACCTTACTCTAATTAATTGTACATGCATCATGGTCAAACCTAGTTGGGTTAATATGTTGTCCACATAATAACCCTTTAAGACAAGCCTCGTCCAAAAGTCCATCGGGTTTTCCATAATCCCAATGGACACCACCACGATTGTGTGCATTAGTTTTCGAGAAGTAAGAGCCAATATGCTGATCATTATTGTATAAATAGTCGGATATGGAGGGGGAAATGGGCCTAACCATGTTTGTTTTGCAGAAAATGAGGCATGAAGTCCCTAGGTTTGGCATGGTCCGTAATATACCACCATTGTTGCTAGATTGGTAGGAGGATCTTCCATCAAGTGATAGGAATCATGTGAAAAGGGTCTTGGTGAATTTGCCTTCTTTATTGGACCTCCAGCCGAACAACATGTTAATCGGAGCTGCCAGAATGTTCTGGGACAAAGAAAGAGCCGTGTTTCGCTTTGGAAACATAGAAATGACCCCTCTCTTGGAAGAAATATGGGGATTCACTCGGATACCTTGGGACAGTACTGGATTACTGGTGCCGGAAAATCGCTCTACTAGGGGGTTTCTGAAAATGATGGGATTAAAGAAGAATGATGACTTGGAGTGCCTGAAAAATTCCTACATACCCTTTGACTTCCTCTATGAACGATAGGGTCGCAACCTCATCACATTTTTGATGAAGAATTTTCCATCACTTCCTTGGGTTGGATCCATTGTTCATCGTCTGTGTCTTGGGTATGTTAGTGTTCCCGATCCAAGGAGACAGAATCCTCACCAGGCTGGCCATGGTAACCAAAACTTTGATGGAGGGGATCGAAGGGCAGGCATATACCATTGTCCCTATGATCATAGCAGACATCTACCGGGCCTTAGAGCGCTGTCAGAAGGGGTACAATACTTCGAAGGTTGCAATCTGCTGCTACAAGTTTGGTTGTTAGAACATCTCCAAAAAGGTCAATAACGTCAAGAGTTTCCGCGAAGGCCGTGGAATGATCAAATAGCCTTCCATCATCCCAAGAAAATGACCTATATCCCAAACAGGTTTGCTCAACCAGAGGATGCTATAGGATGGGTGCAGTTTTTCAACAATTTTATCGAGGACCAGGTTCAATGGATGTTCGAATGGTTCCCTACCGACGAGTTCATCATCAGATCTAGGGATGTTCCACACTTGGTATTGATCGGGTTAAGGGGCATATACCCTTATGCTCCCGTTAGGGTTGTGAGACAGGCATGCAGGAAGCAGGTCATACCGAGAGTTGCTAAAATGAGTAATTTCATAGCCAATTTTCAGGGTGACGCCATTCCATACAAAAGTGAAGCACAACACATGTGGCACTTGAAGTTTATCGTGGAAAAGGATACCATCGAGCCGGATCGGTACCACGCCGGTCATGTGTACTTCTATCCCTCATGGTTGGATGATAACATAGGAGGAATATTCGAGCCAAGGGTTGGTCCAGGAAATAGGGTCATAGACGAAGTTGCTGAAGCACAGGTGAAATATAACAAACTGCACAAAAGAGTTCACGAGTCCGAGGCCGAGCATCGGGAGCGACAAAAGATCGACATGGAACTAATTAACGAATGGAGGGAGATGGCTGTTAAATCAAGCGAAAAGTTGGAGTATCTGGAGTACCGTTTGATGGAATTGGAGGGAAAGATGAGGAAGAGAGTCGCCGATTGCCAGAATGCTGAAGGAAGCGAAAGAGGACATTTGGCAAGGGCATACTTACTGCTGAACCTGCGCAAACTGGGGGATCTGATCGACCAAAGCATCCAGCCTGGAGAAGGTCCTTCTGGGACCAAGTAGATTAGGTTTGTTTGCTTTTCAAATGTAATAAGGCCAAATGGAATTAGTGACTTATCTTATTTAGTGTCGTTTTGGGTTCATCTATTTTTACATTAATGAAATCAGGCAATTATTAGCACTGAAATTCTCTAAATCTATTTGTCGCTAGGCCTACCTCGGGCACAACGTGGCTCCCAAATTAGGATGCGAATTTACATTCCTGCAATATGTGTTTAAATACTGCAAGCATTTTTTCAGAATCCTTACTAACTTGTTTACCTTTTATTTTTCTTTAGTTTTATTATTCCCATCCCCTAAGGTTGGTTCGCACATACTGGCAACATCAGCATATCACACCAGATCTAGAGGCCCTCCACCTCCTCCTCCTCCAAGTAATATGAAAAGCAGAGGAAAAGCTAAGATGGATGACTTGAGTGGTATTCGAAAAGAAAACGCTGAGAACGTCGAAACTTCAGACGGTCGGAGCACTCCGGCCCAGAATGAGTTGGTCGTGCGATTAGAGCAGAAAATACTGGAGTTACAAGGAGAACTTGAGCAGGTCCGCAACTCGGCAAACCTCCCCCTCACCCTAAACATCCCAGATGCCAACAAAATTCTCAAAACCCAGCACCTCCTCAGAATACGCCAAACAAACGTCCCTAAAATCCTCCCGCACCCCATCAATACGCCGCACCACCTCAAAATCCCAATCCTCTACCGGTACCAACTCCTCCACAACACCACCATCAACCAACCCACTACCCACAAACCACTACCTATCACACTCCTCAGAATACACCACAACCTATTCCTGATCCTCAAAACTCCACCAACGATCACCACTATACCCAAATCCCTGGCACCCACCAAAACAATCCCATATATGTGGAAACACTACCTCACTCCGCTCAACTAATCTCCTATACACCAGAATCCGCTGAGAAAGACCTGCTCATCAAGAACATGGCCGAGAGCTCAAGAAGTTGACAAGTCGAGTTCAGGGTGTTGAAGGAGGTAAAGGGATAGAAGGTCTTAACTACGAGGATTTATGCATACAATCAGATGTGGAACTAATGGAGGGTTACAAACCTCCCAAATTCGAGATGTTTGACGGAACGGGTGACCCCAAGGTTCATATGAGGATTTATTGTGACAAGCTCGTGGGGGTCGTAAAAGATGAAAGGATCGGAATGAAGCTCTTCATGAGAAGTCTTATCGGAGATGCCCTGTCCTGGTACATAAGCCAGAACCCTAAGAAGTGGGCCGATTGGGTGAGCATCGCATCAGAATTTATGGATCGGTTTAGGTTTAATACACAACACGCATCGGATGTCTTCTATATCCAGAACTTAAAGAAGAAGCCAACTGAGACTTTCCGAGAGTATGCTACTCGGTGGATATCGGAAGCAACCAAGTTCAGACCAGCATTAGACGAGGAACATATGAACAAGTTCTTTGTATGGGCACAGGAGCCACAGTATTAAGGCTATTGGTCATTGAGAATCATAAGTTCTACGATATCATCAAACTCAGAGAAAGGATTGAAGAGGGTATCAAAAGCGGGATGGTGACAAATTTCGAGGCACTGCAGGCCACGAACAAAGCATTACTATCAGGGGGCATATCAAAGAAGAAAGAAGTAGGGGCAGTAATGGTGGCCCAAGGCCCAAAATCTCAACTCACATATCAAACACCTCCACCTACGTACCAACCCTCACCTCCCAGATATTCCCAACCGGCCACCACCTATCACACTTATAACATCCAGCCAGCCTACTATCATTCACCTCCAACTCGTCCAAATTACCAGAAACCCCGACCTAACTTTGATCGCAAACCACCGAGACAATACACCGCCATTGCTGGACCCATCGGCCAGCTGTTGAAAGACTGAAGGCTGCTGGTTTTGTCACCCCTATTCTTGCTGTGGCAATGAAGGATTCATCTCAATGGGTCAACCCAAATAAAACCTGTGCATATCATTCTGGTATGAAGGGGCACACCATTGACGAGTGTCGGACATTGAAAGATAAGATCCAGACATTGATTGATAACAAGGTCATACAGGCGAAGGAAGTTGCACCGGACGAAAGCAATAATCCTCTTCCAGATCATAGGGGTGATGGGGTACATATGATAGAGACGGATGAATAATGGATCCTGAGGGGTCTATCAAGCTTATTTGGGAAGGAGGTGACTTTAAACATACAGTCACACTCACTCCTATTGTGGTACAGATACAACCGTCGGTCAATGTTTAGGTAACTGCATCGGTTCCATTTGAGGTAGAGGTAGCACCACCTGCAGCCACACCTATTCCATTTGAGGTAGAAGTGGCCACACCTTTCACAGTGACAGTAGCAACCACACCTCCTTTCAAGTCCAAGGCCATACCTTAGGACTATGTTGCTGAAGCCAGGTGAAAGGGAAAAGCAAAGATGGAAGAATCTGGTGCCGCACTGGGAATGAACCGAACTGGAAGGATCTATACACCCGAATATTTGGGAGGATCAAGCAAGGAGACTACCACTAAGCAATCTGTTATTGAAACTGGACCATATGATCTTTGGAGGAAAGTACAGGCGACAGAATACTCAGTCGTCGATCATCTAAACAAGACTCCCGCCTAGATATCCATCCTGTCGCTATTGCAAAATTTTGAAGCACATAGGAGTGCTCTGATGAAGGTGTTGAATGAAGCTTATGTGCCCAACAATATCACCTGTGGAGAGATGGCCAACATGGTAGGGCAAGTGCTGGAGAGTCACAAGATCACCTTCCACGAGGACTAGCAACCGCCTGAAGGGTTAAGTCATAACAGGGCACTGCATATCACGGTACAGTTTAAAGACAAATACATTGCCAGGGTCCTAATAGATGGGAGCTCGAGCCTCAACATTTGTCCATTAACTACTCTGAAAAGATTGGGCAAAGATTTCCATGAGATACGGGCAGGAAGTATGAACGTGAAAGCATTTGATGGGTCTCAAAGGGCCACAATCGGGGAGATTAACCTTTGTCTGCAAATGGGACCAACTTGGTTTGATGTGGAGTTCCAAGTACTAGACGTATCAACAACATACAATCTTCTATTGGATCGCCCTTGGATACATGCCGCTGGGGCTGTGGCTTCCACGCTACACCAGGCCGTGAAGTTCGAGTGGAACCATCAGGAGGTAATCATTCATGGAGATGGAAGAAACCCCATTTACACCAGTCAAACTATCCCGGTCATCGAGAATAGAAGAAGGCTGGGTGGAGAAACTTATCACCACATCGAACATGTCAATGCAGTTGAGAAGTACAAGTGGTGGAGTAACAAAATAGAAAGCATACTAGCATGGTCTGGGTATGAACCCAGCAAAGGACTTAGAAAGGAACTCTAGGGAATTACCAAACAAATACAGTTGAAACGTCACGATACCACCTTTGGACTTGGGTATTAGTACACCTGGCAGGAATATGATCATTGGTCGCCTTCATGGCGTGGTCCTTATTACCCTCTCGAGCAGCCGGTACCATACCTAAGTCAGACTTTTCACCAGGCCGATAGAATATGGGGATCTGCAGAGGAAGAAGCTTTGGCTGGACTGAGAAACCTGTTCCTGGAAGACGAGGATATGGATTGCAGTGCGATAGTTGATGAGGAGGAGGAGGAAGAAGGCCTCACCATTCGGGCTGTGGAGAAGGGAGCTGTTCTCAGGAATTGGGCTGCCACACCATCCCGGGCCCGCCGACTCCCTAGGTAGCTTGGCAATTACCCTAATTTATTTTTATAGCCATACTAGGCAATTAGGATATTTTCAGTAATTTTGGCTTAAAGACGCATTATTGTTTTAAAATAATTGCTCGAGCCATCGAGCCATCGAGCCATACCTGTTTTGGATATTTTCAAATTTAAATCAATGCATTGCTATGTCGTATTCATTATTATCTTTCACATTTTTTCTTCTACAGCGTTATTATTACTTTTCCTAATGAACCAATGACTGTGACATGTAATGAGATAACGCAATATAAGGATAATGAATTAGAAGAAGAAGATGAAATACCTGAGGAAGTTGTTAGAGAGGTTGAGGACTTTGAGAACAAACCTAAGTCCAACCTGGACAAAACCAAAGCAATCAACTTGGGAAACGCCGAGACCATCAAGGAGACTCGCATAAGCATTCACTTCTCTCGTCAGAGAAGGAATAGTACATTCGTTTCTTGAAGGAATATGAGGATATCTTTGCATGGTCTTATGATGACATTACTGGTCTGAGCACATCCATAGTGGCTCATAAGTTGCCTACCAATTCAATGTGTCCGCCGGTGAAGCAGAAACTCAGGAAGTTCAAACCAGACATGAGTCTGAAAATCAAGGAGGAAGTCACTTAGCAGATTAAAGCCAAAGTTCTCAAGGTAGTTGAGTATCCAACCTGGCCAGCCAATATTGTACCAGTTCCGAAGAAAGATGGGAGAGTCAGGGTGTGTGTTGACTATCAGGATTTAAACAGAGCAAGTCCCAAGAACGACTTCCCACTAGCAAACATATACATCCTGATTGACAACTGAGCCAAGAATGAACTCCAATTCTTTGTAGATTGCTTCGCGGGTTATCATCAGATCTGGATGGACGAAGAAGACACAGAGAAAACAGCCTTCATTACACCGTGGGGAGTGTACTGCTACAAGATGATGCCATTAGGTCTAAAGAATGCTGGGGCTACTTATATGAGATCCATGACAACCATCTTCCATGATATGATACACAAGGAAATAGAGGTGTATGTTGACGATGTCATCATCAAATCCAAGAAGGCCGCAGATCACATAGAAGACTTGAGGTAGTTCTTTGACAGGCTAAGGAGGTACAATAAAAAATTGAACCCCACAAAATGTGCATTGGGGTTCCTGTAGGAAAACTATTGGGATTCATTGTCAGCCGCCGAGGAATCGAGTTGGACCCGTCCAAAGTTAAGGCTATCCAAGAGTTACCACCACCAAAGAGCAAAAAGGACGTGATGAGCTTCCTAGGATGCCTCAACTACATCAGCCGCTTCATAGCACAGTCCACGGTAATATGTTAACCCATCTTCAAAATGTTGAGGAAAGATGCTGAAACCAGTTGGACCGAGGATTGTCATAAGGCTTTTGACAAAATCAAGGAATACCTGTCTATATCGCTAGTCCTAGTCCCGCCAGAACCTGGGAGACCTTTGCTACTCTACCTATCCGTATTAGATGAAGCTTTCGGATGTGTTTTGGGACAACATGATGAGACAAGAAGAAAGGAGCAAGCCAACTACTTCAGTAAGAAGTTCATACCTTATGAAGCACGATACTCTCTACTAGAATGCACTTGCTGTGCTTTGACCTGGACAACTCAGAAATTAAGGCATCACTTCTGTGCCTATACCACGTACCTCATATCCAGGATGGATCCTCTAAAGTATATCTTTCAGAAGCCCATGCCAACCGGGAAGTTAGCCAAGTGGTAGATATTGTTAAGTGAGTTCGATATGGTCTATGTGACTCAGAGGGCGGTCAAATGACAAGCATTGGCAGACCATCTTGCTAAAAATCCTGTGGGAGGAGAATACGAACCCTTGAAAACATATTTTCCTGATAAAGAAGTATCGTTCATAGGAGAGGACATTGCTGAAGCCTACGGCGGTTGGAGAATGCTCTTCGATGGGGCTGCAAACTTCAAAGGAGTGGGCATTAGAGCAGTTTTGGTATCAGAAATAGGCCAACACTACCTGGTATCCGCAAAGCTTAGGTTCCCATGAACCAACAATATGGCAGAATTTGAGGCTTGCATCATGGGGCTCAATCTGGCCATCGATATAAATATAAAGGAGCTACTGGTAGTTGCTGATTCGGATCTTCTAGTACATCAGGTTCAAGGAGAGTGGGCTACAAAAAACACCAAGATACTACCATACTTGTATCATGTGTAGGATTGATGAAGAGGTTCACAAAAACAGAATTCAAACATATGCCCAGAGTTTAAAATGTGTTCACAGACGCACTGGCCACTTTGTCATTAATGATACAACAACCAGATAAGAATTTCATCGATCCGATCCCATTGTGGATCCACAATCAACCATCTTACTACGCTCATGTTGAAGAGGAAATGAACGGAAAAACTCGGTTCCACGACATCAAAGAATATTTGGCGAAAGAAGAATATCCAGAACATGCAACAATACTCAGAAACGCACACTGCGGAGGTTGTCCAATAACTTCTTCCAAAGCGGAGGGACCCTGTTTAGAAGAACTCCTGATCTGGGGTTGTTAAGGTGTGTTGACGCAAAGGAGGCTTCCAGATTGCTTGAGGAGATACATACTGGAACTTGTGGACCACATATTAACAGTTTTGTTCTAGCCAAGAAAATACTCAGAGCAGGATATTTTTAGATGACCATGGAAACAGATTGCATCCGGTACGTTCAGAAATGCCACCAATGCTAGGTTATGCAGACATGATAAAGGTACCACCAAATGAGCTCAACGCAACAAGTGCACCTTGGCCTTTTTGCTGCCTGGGGAATGGATGTCATTAGTCCAATCGAGCCCTCCGCTTCTAACGGGAACCGATTCATTTTAGTGGCTATCGACTACTTCACAAAATGGGTAGAGGCTGCATCTTACAAAGATGTAACCAAGAAAGTCATCGTAGATTTTGTCAAGGATCGTATTGTTTGCCGATTTGGGGTTCCCGAGTCCATTATCACTGATAATGCCACCAATCTCAATAGTGACCTGATGAAATCCATGTGTGTAACCTTCAAGATCAAGCACAAAAACTCTACATCATACAGGCCTCAAATGAATGGAGCTGTGGAAGCTGCCAACAAAAACATCAAAAAGATACTAAGGAAGATGGTAGAAAGTCACAAACAATGGCACAAGAAGTTACCCTTTGCCCTATTGGGATACCGTACCACAGTCCGTACATCAATTGGGGCAACTCCCTGTTTGCTGGTTTATGGTACCGAAGCTGTCATTCCAGCTGAAGTAGAAATTCCTTCTTTAAGGATCATACAAGAAGTCGAACTCAGTGATGCAGAATGGATAAGGAGCCGATATGAGCAACTAGCCCTCATAGATGGAAAAAGAATGAACGCAGTATGTCACGATCAGCTTTATCAGAACAGAATGTCCAGAGCTTTCAACAAAAGGGTCAGACCAAGACAATTCGCACCGGGGCAGCTGGTGCTGAAGCGGATCTTCCCGCATCAGGACGAAGCTAAAGGAAAATTTTCACCCAACTGGCAAGGTCCTTACATGGTTCACCGGGTGCTAACAGGAGGGGTAGTCATACTCGCAGAAATGGACGAAGAAGTTTGGTTAAAACCTATCAATTCAGATGCAGTCAAGAGATACTACATTTAAGATTGTTTATATTTATTCATCTGATGTTACTGAACTATGCTTGACCTGATTCCCGTTTAATAGGGGATACGTAGGTAGCCCTGTGGGTTCGGCCATACCTTAATAAAATTCTCATTTCCCCAAAACCAGAAACTGGGGCGGAATTTTGAGGAGGACCCTCAAAATTCCGAAGGAAGTCCAGCCGACGCCATTATATGCCAGACAATCAGAAATCGGTTAAGTAACTGGGGCAGAATTTTGAGAAGGATTCTCAAAATTCTGGAGTAGATTCGACAAATTTCATCTCATGAAAAATGACCGAAGGATCATTTACAAAACTGGGGCAGAATTTTGAGGAGGTCCCTCAAAATTCTAGTGCAAGGAAGCCGTAGTGCCTCTAAGTGTTACAGTCATTAGTTCATCTAATTTACTTGATATACATACCACTATGTTTTCTAAAATAACTCTATTTCGTCAATAAGTACGTATTTTTGGAAACTTCATTTCTATGGCAGCCAGGTGTTACCCAGGGTAACTCGAACAGGGTTCCAAAAGCAGAACAAAGCAAAGCAAGAAGACAAGAGCACGAACCAACCTCCCCCTCAAAACTCACAATTTTTCTTTGGATGCATGCACATAGAACATGGCAGGAGTATTCGCAAATGTACACACATCAAAACCATTACTAATCAGGCCACCAGAAACAAATGTCTCTCCAACTAAGAAATATTCTACTCTTATTTGCTACTTGTTCACTGCATAAGGCTAAGCTGCCTTCTCTTTGCATGAGACTAAACCCTGTCTCGAATCTTGCGAGGCTAAACCCTACCTCCATATCTGCATAAGGCTAAGCGTTGCCTTGTCTTTGCATAAGACTAAGCCCTGTCACAAATCTTGTCTGAGGCTAAGCCCTGCCTCCATATTTGCATAAGGCTAAGCATTGCCTTCTCTTTGCATGAGACTAAGCCTTGTCTCGAATCTTGCATGAGGTTAAGCCCTGCCTCCATATTTGCATAAGGCTAATCATTGCCTTCTTGAAACCCGGACTCCGCGAGGAAAAAGGGGGCGCGACACAGTGCCCTATGCGTGCATTATCCATTCCATACCTATGGTCCAGGAGGTTGTGAACCTCTATTTGGATGGTTCTAGACCAATCTAGGCTGCTCAAAGATGTAAAAGCTATGCGACAATCAAAACATCCACAGACTTCACCAGATGCAATTAAAGGCTCACATTGACCTCCACACTTAAGTAGCAAGTGCACGCAAACACATATATTAATTAGGAATTGGCAGAATCAAGAATCTTAAACCTATGGACATGCTTTCTAGGCGATCAAAGTATACAGGTAAATATCAAATGTATGATATTTCTTATAGGCAGAATTACGCAGGATTACAAGCTAATTATTAACAGTTTCAAGTTATCAATCCCATATGTTATGCCTAGGTTATCCACGCAATTAGGTATAACAGAATCTGCCGGGAAGAGTCCCAAAATTATCCAGACTTTCCTAACAGTGACGCTCAGGAACAGTGTTTGAGTAGTCTAATGTTAACCAATTAACAAGCAATTGTTTCCTATGGGTAGGATTTCTAACAGTTGATGATTAAAACTCGCTTTATTTATACTTAGTCCTACAAACAATATTTCTAGTGATCAATGCGATATAATAGCGAATGAAGTAATCAAAATCCTATAGGCATGATTTCTAGTGAATAACTGAAGTGAATTGAAACAAAGTTAGTTGCCATTTGTTCCTATAGGTAGGTTTCTAATGCATTTGAAAGTAGTCATGCAGAGTGCTCACTTCCAATAGGCATGCTGTCTATAAACACGTAGTAGTAGACATAGCATCTGAACTCATGATTAATGTTAACAAGTAGTGTGTGTGCGCTTCTCCTAATGTCATGATCTCTACAGTGCTCATGTAATCGAACAACACATATAGCAACACATTGTCAAGTCCTATAGGCATGTTATCTACCCATTGCATGTAGATATCAATTTCTACCCATTCCCTTTTTACTAACACCCAATTGTTTATAAAAAAGGTTATTACAGGCCCAATAATGAGTAAAAGTACAAATGTTACATAATAGTGATAATAGGCTTACAACAGACCTAAATAAAAATATCTAGCATTGCCTGGTCCTTTGATAACTCTTACATAGCATACCTAGGCCTTCAACAAAGAGCTCCATTCATACATAACTCAGGGATCTATAGAGGAGTCCAGAACCAATTTACTCAACCATAACAGCAAGTGTTGCACCATTTAAGTCAACTCAGGTACACAACACATAACAAGGGGAAGTAGAATAAATAGGAATAATTTTGAGATTGAGGGAGTGACTAAAGACCAAGCACTAGTGTGTCAAAGTTCACAAGGGTCTCAATTGGACTCTGAGTAGTGCTCACACTAGGGAGGCCAACAATAGAACCTCGGTAGCCTTGGCTTTCAGCCGGCTGAGAATGAGGAGTTCAGAATAGCATAAGTTGCAGGTAAGTAGAGTGGACAGAAGTTGGGGGATATACTTATATCCGAAAGTAAACATAGCCAAGTTGATCATACAGAATAGCCAGTCAAGCAGGTCGTAGGACTTGTTCAGTAGAACTTCAACATTTAGCAAGTAGCACATAACAAACACATATTGAGAGAGTTAGGGGGAGGAACATGTTTGTAAGGTTTGATAGAAATTGACACTAACAGGTTGAGACCCAAGAAGTCCAATTTAGGCTGACTGTACATCTTACTATCATAAGACAAACATGTTAATTATCATCAGAAGGCAAGACAGCATTGAAACATGATAGAAATACATATTATGACAGGCCAAGTAATCACTGAAGGAACAGGGAACTAAGACATACTGGGAGGAATATTAGCAAGGAAGCAAGATCATAGTTGAGGAAAATGTCTTATAACAGATTACAACACATTGATGCAAGACAAACATCATAGAGATTCAGGACAAAGTGGAAAAGTAAATTCAAGTTAAACAACACATGTAGGTATTATAACATTGGCACAATAGACTAATTACCTAAAGAAGGTCTAGATTATACTAAGTATAGGTCCTGATGCTATGAGACAGTCATGCTAATTTGGCAAAAAGGCGGCATTTAGACATGAGAAAAGCAGATTATAACTACTAGTGAATTAAGGAGGGGGCCAAACATGCTAGATAGGCAAGATATCACCACAAAAATTCAGAATACGATGGGAAACAGGTTTGGCCATACAGTGAGTGTACATATCCATGATTTTGAACTCAATCAACTAGTCTATTAAAGGACACAAATTATGCAAGTGAGGCATATTCAAGTAACATGATTGATAACAAAAGATTAAATTAAATACCAAAATATGATAACAAGTATAAGAGTCCCAAACAGTAATAATTTCTAATACATTGACTGGTCAGAACTTAATAGAACCAGGTTTAGGCATGCTTGAAGCTATAGGTTAAAGAGACCTAAAGAGTTGAGGAAAGTAAGCGGAATTACACACAAAGCAATCCAGAAAACATACTGAACTGACCAATTTCAGGAGTGCAAATGTATACAAACCATAGATGCCTAGGAATGAAATTGCAAATTGTGGTGACTCACCAGTTAAGCGAAGAACAATAAAGAATAGGTTTCCACAGAAATCCAGAATCCCTAATGCGTCAAAGTTCCCAAAAGCTTCGATGAACTCAGGCCAGTGCTCGTACCAAGAACGGGTCAGGAGAAGGGTTTAGAGGGTGTCGACGATTAGGTTTATTCAGAGGGAAGGGGGAGAGTGTCTTAGGGCGGCGGGTGCGAGGGAATGGATTAGGGTTTGGGGGTTGGGTAATTTAATAGGGTAGGTTTAATGTGGGCCGTTGATCTTAAAGATCAATGTCCAGGATTTTAAAGAGGGGTTAGGTCGGGTTGGCTACGCGGGTCGCGACCGGTTTGGGCTGGGTTATTGGGTTACTGTATTGGGCTTGTTTGTTTCGAAAATTGATAAAAAATTGGGCCAACTTTTAAAAATAAAAAGGAAAATAATTTAATAAAATAGCTAAATAAATATATAAAAATGCTACTTATGCAAATTAATACTTTAAACAATAATAGGAGACTATAAAAATGAAAAATATTATTTTGACCCTAAATGAAATGTCAATTGCAATAAGAATGCAAATTATAGGCTATTATTATAAATTTATGCGAATGGCCTAAAATATATTTATAATTATATAAAAATGGGGTAAAAATATTTTAAAATTATATTAGCGATACAAATAATAATTTTAGGTGATTAAGTCATCACAAATAATTTAAAAGAGTAATTACTGAATTTTTATGTAAATTAATGCAAGAAAAAATGAATTTAAAAACTCTAAAATTATGAAAAATTATAAGAAATGCTTGTGATCCTGTAAATTAATAATAATGCAAAAATGATATTTTGAAAGTATGCATATTATTTGAAAAATATATGAGGGCGAAATTGGGTATCAACAGCAGGCGAAGTGAGCTTTTTAGCTCGCGTAGAAGCTGGCGAGGCGAGCCCCTAACTCGCGTGGGAGCAGGTGATGCGAGGGATTTGGCAAGCTCGAGCTCGCGTAGAGGCTGGCATCGCGTGACCTGGGGAGAGGTCCATCTCGCGTTAACCCTCGCGAGGTGAGGTCTTTAGCAAGCCTGATCTGGATTTTAAAGGCTTTTTTCGTCTCCTTGTTGGACCTGGACTTGGGCTATGTTGCTTTGGGCTTTCCCTACACATATAAATAGACATTAAACACCACTTTTGAACGAGTTTTTGCAACCGGAGGCAAGAATATCTCGTGGAACACCCGCTTGGAGTTAGAATCATTGATTTCTGCATTCCTTCATCTATGCTTTGTAATTTAATTATGCAAAATATTTTGGATATTGTTACTATGAGTATGAGTAGATAAAATCCTAATCTCGGGTTTTGATGGAACCTATTGGAGGATGTTTTTCCTGTTATGTTAATATAAATTTGCCGTAGTATTTTCTCTATTTGTTCAACTATAGTATTATTGTTGTTGATTGAAGGGACCTCAATCGACTGTGCCTATTTAGTGTGTATTACTCGGGAGAGAGTGCATACAAAATCACTCCTAACGTATATGAGGGATCAATACGGAGGGTTTAAAGATGGGAGTAGGAATAACGAAACCTTAGTACGATCCGAGTGAGCCGTACTTAATTCCAGCTACCGTAATTCGGGAGAATATGTCTAATAAATTATGGTAGTTACTCGGGAGAGAATTACGACACTCAGAGCGCTCATGATCGGTAGAGAAGACTTAGGCAAATTTATAGAAAGCGTAGAGGAAAAGATTCCGACAATAGGGGAAATCATAACCTTAGATCATTCCAATTGTTGTCTACTACCCGTTCGTAGTTAGTTATAAATTATTGCATTTTCATTACGTGATATTTAGTCAGTAAACATCCAATTTGTTACTTAAATATTGCTGCAGATTGATTGTGTGAATTTGTGCGAGTCGAGTAGCTGTGTTTAATAGGTTCATTCCCTGTGGGATTCGACTCCGGACTTATGAACCAGAATATATTTGCAACGACCGCTTAGTTATTTTTATAAGGCATAGTTGGGCGTGATTAAATTTTTGCGACGTTTATAGGGAGTTAACGGTGTTATTAATTGCAGTTAAAAGAAGTTCCATAATTCTTAGTGTAGTCAATTTTCTTCATTTTAAACTAAAAAAAAGAAATTATAACGTTTGTAGTCTTGGGTGTTACAGATGCATGCCTAGAAACTCCTCAAGAACTGGTGAATTGTTTGAAGCTTTATCACATCCTGAGAAAGTTTTCAAGGCACTGAATCGTGCAAACAAGAAGGGAAAACAACAACAGAACTCAACAGAACAAATCGAACCAGACATGGATGACGGAATAGAAAATCCAAACAATAGAAACAATGCGAATGACCCGAACAATCAGGGTGTGGTGCCTCTTGTGCCAGAAGCAGCATTGTATGATTGAGAACACCCACCGCCAAAAATTTGGCAACCGCAATTATAGTCCCTCAATACAAGCGAAATCATTTCAAATCACAAATAACATGCTACATTTGTTGCAGAACAAGGGGCTGTTCTCAGGGTCTTACATTGAAGATCCTCAGCAGCATCTGAAAAATATCCTATCGATATGTGTCACGCAAAGGCAACCTAATGTGATACTGGAGGAAATAAAGCTGTTATTATTTCCATTCTCGGTGACGGGAGAGGTTGAGACTTGGCTTAATTCACTCCCCATAAACTCCATCACTACTTGGGAAGAATTAGTCAAGCAATTTGTGAACAAGCTCTACCCACCCAATAAGACTGCCAAACAAATTGATGAGATATTGAGCTTCAGGCAGAGACCAGGAGAAACATTACAAGAAACGTGGGAGAGGTTCAAGGGTATGCTAGTTAAGTGTCCACATCATGGCATTCCAGAGCAGATGTTGGGGCTGAGATTCTACATGGGATTGGCAGATAACTTAAAGACCAATGTTGATGCTTTAGTAGGTGGAGCAAATCATTCACAGAATGCAAGATCCTACTTGATAAAATGGCTCAAAACTGAGGATGGATGGCAAGGGACTCTACGATCACTCCTGTAGTTCACTCAGTGGCTTTGGACCCAAACAAATCCATAGCCAAAAATATGGCCACTCTGGTGATGCAAATGAGTATCCGCACAAAAAAGAACGACGAATCAGCCAAAAGTATCAGGTACACATAGTTGACGCGACTAATGGGGGTTTATGTACACCATGAATACACCAACCATATGTATGCTCTTGGAGTGCGGAATGTGACAACCAACACAATAAGGAAGATATGAACTATGTGGCCAACTATGGAGGACAAAGGCAAGGTGGTCAGAATTGGGGGCAACATAATCAATAATATAGACCAGCACAACAGCAGTACAATAACAACAACAATCCTGGAGCTATGCGACCACAGGGTCAAGTCATGCCTCACCAAAGGCAACGGGGATACAACCAGCAAAATCAGCAGCTAGTTTATCAACAGCCTCAACAACAACAGATAGCGAGACAAGATGATGGGTTGTCTAAAATTAAAGGAATGTTGCAACAACTGATTGGGTCCAATGGAAAAATGCAAGAGAGAGTAAACTCAGATGAATCAGCGATAAAAGGCATTGAGTTTTAATTAGGACAGATATCAATGGTTATGAATAATCGACCCCGCAGGACGTTACCTGCAAACACACAAGTCAATCCGAAAGACCAAGGCTTGAAATAGCTTATGGCAGTGAGTCTAAGAAATGGTAGAGACCTTGACCTAGAGCAAGAAATTGCTCGCGAAAGCTGACCAACTGAAACACTTGTGCCAGTAGCCATTGAGGTAGATAATTCAACAGGGTTAAATAAGGTGACGATACAACATGCACAAGAAAGCACGAGCAAAGAAAAATGGGTTGCGAAGGAAAATGAGGTAGCACAAGAAACGACAGTAGAAGCATTACCTGTGCAGGATAAAACTCAAATCACAGGCAGGAAGCGACCTCCAGCACCCTTCCACAAAGGTTGGACAAATATCAGAAGGATGAGAAGTATAAGAAATTCATGGAGATGTTGAAGCAACTTTTAGGTGAACACTCCATTGATTGACGCCTTGAAGAAGATGCCTGGTTATCCAAAAATGATGAAGGACTTGATGTCTCGTAAGTTCGACTTTCAAGACTTGGCCACTGTTACACTAACTCAGACATGCAAGGCTATCGTGACGAGACCCATAGCTGAGAAGTTGTCCCACCCATGGAGTTTCACAATCCCATGCACAATAGGTAACTATGCTTTTGTAAAGCACTATGTGATTTGGGGGCGATCATAAACTTGATGCCCCTGGCTATCTATAAAAGGTTAGGCATTAGAAGAGCAAGACCCACATCCATATTACTACAGCTAGCTGACCGAACGGTGAAGAGGCTATCAGGTATACTTGATGATATACTGGTGCAGGTTGGAAAGTTTGTGTTTCGGCAGATTTTGTCATTCTGGACTGCCGGGTGGACGAGGAAATTCCCATTATTTTGGGGAGGCCATTCTTGGCCACTGGGAGAGCTCTAATTGATTGTGAAACCGGAGAGCTAAAAATGAGACTAAAAAATAAATAAATAACATTCAATGTGCAGAAGTCTATGCGGCGACCAAGTGAATTTGCTAACTGCTCTCTGATAGAAGATGTGGATGTGATTTTGGAGGAGGAAGATAAGGCTCTGAATGCAAAAGACCCTCTAGCAGCCCGCCTCATGAACTTAGAAGAGGTAGATGGTGAGGACCTAGCGTAGTGGGTTTTTGCCCTTGAAGGTCAAGGGTATTGGAAAAGAAAGCTCGAATTCGAGTGTTTACACTGAGAAGAAAGAAAGACTCCTCCAACCAAGCCATCAATTGAAGAGCCACCACAGTTGGAGCTAAAATTGCTCTCATCTCACCTCAGGTATGCTTTCTTGGGACCTAACTCTACTTTACCTGTTATTATCTCATCTAGTTTGTAAGATGTGCAGGCAGAGCAAATTTTGCAGGTGTTGATGTAGTCCAAGACGAAAATTGGTTGGACCATTGCAGATATTAAGGGTATAAGCCCGGCATTTTGTATGCATAAGATTTTACTGGAAGATGGGCACAAACCTTCTAGAGAACATCAAAGAAGACTGAACCCCAACATGAAAAAAGTTGTGAAGAAAGAAGTGATCAAGTGGTTAGATGTGGGAATCATCTTCCCCATCTCTGACAGTAACTAGGTCAGTCCAAATCAATGTATGGAAAAGAAGGGTGGTATGACTATAGTTCAAAATGAGAATAACGAGTTGATCTCAACAAGAACAGTCACAGGTTGGCGAATCTGTATGGATTACAGAAAGTTGTACAAGGCTATCCGGAAAGACCATTTCCCACTGCCATTCATTGATCAAATGCTAGATAGATTGGTAGGGAGGTCCCACTTCTGCTTTCTGGATGGATACTCGGGCTATAATTAGATTTCTATTTACCCATAGGATTGAGAGAAAACATCGTTCACCCGCCCTTATGGCATCTATGCCTTTCGGAGAATGCCGTTTGGCCTATGCAATGCACCCGCCATATTCCAAAGGTGTATGATGGCAATCTTCACAGATATGGTAGAGGAAATAATGGAGGTCTTCATGGATGACTTCTCAGTGGTGGGAAACTCATTCGATGATTGACTTATGAACTTGAGAAGAGTATTGAAGAGGTGAGTGGAGACTAATCTAGTATTGAACTGGGAGAAGTGCAAATTCATGGTACAGGAAGGTATAGTCTTGGGGCACCTAGTGTCGAGTAAGGGAATTGAAGTGGATCGCACAAAGGTTGATGTTATAGAGAAGTTAGCACCACCCACTTCAGTCAAGGCAATAAGAAGTTTCCAGGGACACGCCGATTTCTATAGGATATTTATAGAAGATTTTTCCAAAATTGCCAACCCGTTGTGTAAATTGCTTGAAAAAGATCACCCTTTTGTGTTTTTTGATGACTGCAGGGTAGCTTTTGAGGAGTTGAAGAAGAGGCTAGTGTCTGCACCTATCATAGTTTCACCCGATTGGGAGTAACCATTTGAGCTGATGTGTGATACAAACAACTATGTTGTGGGAGCAGTTCTTGGGCATCGAAAAGATAAAGTCATGCATCCAATCTACTATGCAAGTAGAACTTCGAGAGGTGCCTAACTAAATTACACAATGACCGAGAAAGAGATGCTAGCAGTGGTGTTCGCATTTGACAAATTCAGGTCATACCTGATAGGCTCAAAGGTAATTGTTTATACCGACCATGCTGCTCTCAGGTACCTAATTGAGAAGAAGGAGTCAAAGCCATGCTTGATTGGATGGGTGCTACAGCTGCAAGAATTTGACTTAGAAATCCGTGACCGAAAGGGAACGGAGAACCAAGTAGCTGATCACTTGTTTGGGTTGGAAGGAGCAGAAAAGAAGGTTGAGGTGGAAGAGATTGTGAAGACTTTCCCAGATGAACAATTGTTGGCCACAAGCCTTGAGGTAGCGCCATTGTATGCAGACATTGCAAACTACCTGGCGAGCAGTATTGTCCCCTATGACCTTTCTTCTGTCCAAAAGAAAAAGTTCTTTTGTGATTGTCGCATGTATTTCTAGGATGAACCATACTTGTTTAGGATTTATCTTGATTACATGATCCGGAGATGCATTCCCGAGATCGATCAATCTTCTGTTTTGCAGGCATGTCATGCTTCACCGTACAGAGGACATTTTTGGGGTGTAAGGACAGAAGCTAAAGTACTGGAGTCAGGTTTTTATTAGCCGACGTTGTTTAAAGATGCATACTTCTGGGTGAAAATTTGTGATGAGTACCAATGGACGGGGAATATTTCCCGTCGACATGAGATGCCCATGAACCCAATCTAAGAGATAGAAGTGTTTGATGTGTGGGGAATCGACTTTATGGGACCATTTGTAAGCTCATACAATATCATGTACATACTTGTAGTGGTGGACTATGTTTCGAAATGGGTAGAAGCCGTGGCACTTCCAACAAATAATGTGAAGGCAGTTATTGGTTTCCTGAGAATGAACATCTTCACCCGATTTGGAATTCCAAAAGCTATCATCAGTGATGGGGGTGCCCACTTCTACAACCGATCCTTTGCAAAGCTATTAGAGAAATATGGCGTTCGCCGTAAAGTTTCTACTCCGTATCACCTACAAATGAGTGGGCAAGTTGAGATGTCAAACAGAGAAATCAAGACTGTAAATGCTACTCGAACTAATTGGGCGAGAAAATTGGATGATGCGCTATGGGCTACCGCATTGCATTCAAAACTCTAATTGGTATGTCGCCATATAAATTGGTGTTTGGAAAAGCATGTCACTTGCTGGTGGAGTTAGAGCATAAGGCCTTCTGGGCGTTGCGACAATTATATTTGGACGTGGAGGCCGCTGGAACTAGTAGAGTCATAGAGCTGCATGAACTTGACGAGTTTCGGTACTATGCTTTTGAGAGTACAGGGTTATACAAGGAAAGAATGAAACTGGTGCACGACAAAAATATTCTTGAGCAAAATTTTAAGCCAGGAGATAGGGTATTATTATTCAATTCGATATTGAGATTGTTTTCGGGCAAATTGAAGTCAAGATGGTCAGGACCATTTCGTGTGCTAGAGATTCACCCCACCGGAGCCATAGAGATTGCTGCGGAAGATGAATCTTGCACGTTCAGAGTCAATGGGCACATGTTAAAACATTATTAGGCATGGATGACGCGAATGTAGTGGCGCTAACTCATTTGCTAGAGCGACCAATGTTGAGCGAGCTTTAAGTCGATTGCTTGCATCATGTCGTGACATTAAATCAGGCGCTTCATAGGAGGCAACCCATTGTAATGTTGTATTCGTTATGCCGTGATGTTAACTAAGGTGCTCGTTGGGAGGAAACCCAATCCTTAGTTAATTTTTAGTGTAGTTAGAATTTTTCTTTTCGTTTTTACGAACTAACATGTTTGTAGGTGATTTCGGCAAGTCATACATTGTATCTCGTGTAGCCTGTTCCCCATGGTCCCCAGCGAGCTGGGCCAGGCGTTAAGCCATGCATCGCCAGATAGAGACCTCATGTGGGAGCTCGCCTCGCATGGGTTACAACAAGATGCAGCTCGCATGGAGCCTCGCGTCGCATGCCTCTGACCTCGCGTGTAGCCTCGCGTCGCTTGCCTCTGACCTCGCGTAAGAGCAGTCATCTCCAGGTAAGTTTTTTCCCGTTTAATTTCCTTTTTGTTTTTTAAACTCCTCCCTTAAAACCTAACATAAACACTGCCTCAACCACATTGTTTCAAACACCCCTCTCACGCAAACACACTCCTCCTCCCACACAAACACACACTGCCACTCCCCCTCCTAAAAAACTCATTGAAGACAACATCTAAGGTATGGTTTCTAACTCTTTCATTTGCAAAATTTTAATTTGTATATTGGATAACTTTTGGGGTTGTTCTTCATAGTATCAATATGTGTGTGTGTCCTAAACCCATCAACCCCATAGGAATGGTATTGTTGTTGTGTATAAAAGTGGTAGCATGGAACTCCCAAGCTTATTTGGGAGGGTGAGGCAATCCCTCACCTCTACTAGCACTCCCATGGCACTAATGCATGCTAAGTGTTTGTTATAATGCCTCAAAGGCATTCCTTGTCCCCATTGCAGCCCGAGTCTCCGGGATTATAAGACTAGTGCTATGTAGTCGTGCACCACTCTAAAGTCTTACGTTTGGAGGGGGTCACTGGTAGCCCCATACTTGAAAATTAGTGGAAGCACCCATGTATCATTGCTCGATTCTCATACTAAGAAACGATGAGGTGAAGTCTGAGTAACCTCGCAAATTTTTAATAATCATGTGTTAAATTCTTAAGTGTGGGGTGGTAAGACCATGTTTTGGAAGGTTGCAATACAGGTTAAACTGATTTATGCTCACTTGTGTAGGTACAAATATGCTAGGGCAAAGACACATCCACTGCTCCATCTAAGGCTAAGGCTACTTTCGCACCTCCCCAGAAGAAGAGAAACGGGGGGGGGGGGGGGAAGCTACTTCCAGTCAAGGTGAAGGACTAAAAGCATTTGCAGCTATTGCAGCCACCCGTCCACAACCTCAGGGCCAACGAAAATTTGGAATCAAAAGTATACCCCCACATGTTAAGTATTGGCACAAGCATTGTAGGCCAAAACATATACATCCGGAAGCTGCCATTCATGAGCGTCGCCTGCAAGCCAACTACAAAGTTATTTGGAGAGGAATCAATGAGTTGGGGTTAAGCTATGTGTTCCGAAACTCTGGAGAGATCAATGTCAATCTTGTGAGGGAATTTTATGCTAGGTTTGATCCAGAGGATCCTGAACAGCTGGTGCCGATTCGTGGAAGGTTGATAGATTTTTCAGCCTCGACAATATGCAATTTCTTAGGTGCTCCGAATGTTCTTAAGGAACCCTTGGACCACTTCATAGTCTGTCCTACTTAACGAGAGTTGAGACACACTCTTTGTGGTGTCAACTCTGTGGCAGCTTGGGTGCGGGATAAGAAAACCAACCGCCATAGGAAGTTCCCAAAGAAGAATATGAAAGCAGAAGCACAAGTATGGTTAAAATTGATCAATTCACCGATCCTACCGTGCGGCTATGACACTCTCATTAACCTTGAGAGGACTTGTGTGTTGTATTTCTTAACGACGGGCCAAAGGGTGAATGTGGGCCACTTGATCCATTATCTGATGACCCAAGTGCGAACTAGCAAGAAAATTGACCGAATACCCTTTGCAAATATGCTGACTCAACACTTGCAGCAAGAAGAAGTGGAGGAGGAGAAGGAGTTCAATAACATCATTGCTCCACCCCTAAGATCAACGGACCTCACAAATGTCCGGGTTAAAGAGGAGAACACCACAACTTCACTGACAGGGGCTAAGCGCAATGCACGCGATGACAGCTTCATGGCCCATTTATATGGGATGATAGACTTGCAGCTTCGGATAGGGGGACGGCCGGCCATTACAGAGGAGAGGGTCATATTGGAGTAGCGGTTCCCGCTCAATGCTCATGCTCAGCAGCTGGTTGGTCTAGGTGATGGATTCAAACTTCCAGATGATGAGGATGCAACACATCTGAGCAATCCGAGGCCGAGCCGGAGCATCTGAGCAATTCCTGCAACTGGTCCTTTAACTCCTTCAACTCTGGCGGGGCCATGCGATACGGCGGAATAGAAATGGGCTGCGTTCCCGGAACCAGGTCAATACAGAAATCTATATCCCTGTCGGGTGGCATACCCGGCAAGTCTGAAGGAAAGACATCGGAAAACTCCCGGACAATAGGCACAGAGTCTATGGAAGGGACCTCAGCATTAGAATCACGAATATGGGCCAAATAGGCCAGGCACCCCTTCTAGACCATGCGTCGAGCCTTAACATATGAAATAACTCTGCGAGTGGCATGACCTGAGGTCCCTCTCCACTCTAGTCGGGGCAATTCTGGCAAAGCCAAGGTCACGGTCTTGACGGGACAATCCAAGATAGCATGATACGGGGACAACCAGTCCATCCCCAATACAATGTCGAAGTCAACCATGACCAACAACAACAAATCTACCCGAGTCTTAAGACCTCCAATCACCCCAATCCACGAACGATGGGCTCGGTCGACCATAATAGAATCACCCACCGGTGCAGACACATAAACAGGAACACTCAATGAACCATTAGGCATGACCAAATACGGCGCAAAATAAAACCGAAGCTTCTCTACCACAAGCCAGAACAGTACCTGCACCTCCACCTCTAATACCTTTACCTCCACTTCTCGCATCTCTACCTCCACCTCTAATACCTTTACCTCCACCTCTCGCATCTCTACATCCACCTCTAATACCTTTATCTCCACAAAGCCTCCGAAGACGTAGCTGATCTATCATCGGTCTGTGTTGCCGCTCAGCTGAAGAAGCGTACATGACCTCGCCATTCACGAAAGAACGGAG
Organism: Nicotiana attenuata; assembly: GCF_001879085.1. Lineage (NCBI taxonomy): Eukaryota > Viridiplantae > Streptophyta > Magnoliopsida > Solanales > Solanaceae > Nicotiana > Nicotiana attenuata. Next base: position 396,397 of record NW_017670721.1, on the reverse strand, counting down.
TAGAAATTCAATCAGCATTTAGAAACCAAACCGCACGACGAGAAAGAACAAATGAGAGATTTTTCCTAACACAATAGCCTCTGGGGAACAAGTACAGACGTCTCCGTATCGCCCCCCCCCCCCCAGACTCTACTGAGTTTGTCCATGAGTTGTGAGACCTATGTAACCTAGTGCTCTGATACCAACTTGTCACGACCCGGATTTCCCACCATCAGAGTCGTGATGGCGCCTACTCGTGGTAGCTAGGCAAGCCAACTTAATTACCTTTCCATCACTAGCAATTATCTTTAATAGTTTATAACATCAATATAGAACATAAAGTCTAATAAGAACAATAGCGGAAGCCTGTCTTAAAATAACGAATTTAAAACGCGGAATAGTCAAAAGCAACCTCTACCCAAGATTTGGTGTCACATTACTCACGAACCACTAAGAGTAAACTAAATACAAAGGTCTGAAAGAGATATAACAGCTGTCTGTCTCGAAACAAGGAGGCAACAGTCTAAAAGAAAACAGTGAGAAGAGACGCTGGGCCTGCGGACGCCTGCAAGGCTACCTCAGTCTCGTGAATATGAATCGCCTACTTCCGAACTACTGCTGCTGCTGCTCCTCAAAACCTGGACCTGTGCAAAAATGCACAGAAGTGTAGCATCAGCACAACCGACCCCATGTGCTCGTAAGTATCTAGCCTAACCCCGGCGAAGTAGTGACGAGGCTAGACTGGACACCACATAAACCTGTGCAGTTATAAATATATACAGCGGAAATCGAATACCAAGTAATTAACATCATGGGAGGGGAAACATGCTATGGGGAGATACAATAATAACAATAATCCAGAGTAACAACTAAAACAACTTAGCTTCACAGTGAACAAGGAATCAATACTCAAATGTAAACACATAGCCTCAATAATTGTTGCGGCGTGCAACCCGCTCCATAATCATTATTGTTGCGGCGTGCAACCCGCTCCACAATATCATTGTTGCGGCGTGCAACCCGACCCATATCATCTATCATGTATCATTGTTGCGGCGCGCAACCCGATCCTCATATGTTATTGTTGCGGCATGCAACCCGATCCTCAATATCATTTAACAGTCTGACTTCCCAACAACAGTCACAATTAAGGGGCACAAATAAGCAAATATTTGACAAACATCCCGGCAAGGGAAGGAATTCAACAAATGTAACCAAACGTACCTACAAGGGAATAATCAACAACGCTTTCTCTTTCTTACTTTCCTTATCTTTTAATTCACTTTACTATTTTGTGCCAACGCTCCAAAGAATCAAGTCATTTCGTATACTTTCGATATTCGTATCACAATTCGAGCCAATGCTCCCAGGAATTAAGTGATCATATTACCGTTCACATGTTATTCACAAAAAATAGAAATCCTCCAATAAACACGGAGTTCACAACCAAGCTGCGATAATCACATTATAAAGACTCACGGTCATGCTAGACACCAATGTATAGATACTCGTCACCATGCCTATACATCGTACTCGATCACATAGCAATTAACAACAAGACTCAACTCCTATTCCCTCAAGCTAGGTTAAACCAAACACTTACCTCAAAGCCTTGAAATCCACTTAATCCTCAACTATTGCTTTACCTCGCGGTTCCACCTCCAATTCGCTCGAATCTAATCACAAATTGCTCAATTACTTTAATAAACATTATATGAATCAATTTGGATGCATAAAAATGAGTTTCCCAAGTTTTTCCCAAAAATTCCAAAATCGCCCCCGGGCCCACGTGGTCAAAACTCGAGGTTCAAACCAAAATCCGGTTACCCATTCCCCCACGAGTTCAAATATATAATTTGTTTTGAAATCGGACCTTAAATCGAGGTCCAACTCCCCAATTTATGGAAAACCTAGGTTCTACCCAAAAATCCCAATTTCACCCATGAAAATCTTTGATTTCAAGTGGAAAACATGTTTAATGGTGTTAAAGATTGAAAGAATTGAGTAAAGTCAACTTACAAATGATTTGGGATGAAGTTTGCTCTTGAAAAATCGCCTATGGTGTTTGGGTTTTGAAAGAATGGTGAAAAGTGATGAAAATTCGACTAAGTATAAAATTTGCTGGGCCTCGGATATGGGAATTGCGAACCATGGTTCGCAATTGCGAACAAAACAGGGCTGGGAATTGCGACATTCTTAGTTCCCATTTGCGAACCCATGTCTGGTGGCCAGGTTTCGCTTTTGCGAACATTCGATCGCATTTGCGACCAGGGCCACCTCGCATTTGCGATCCCAAGCCATTTTCCCAGACTTCGCAATTGCGAAGCAATGCTCACATTTGCGAGCTCGCAATTGCGAGTCTTCCCTTCGCATTTGCGAAAATTGCAGAAGCCAGCATACCAGATTTTTAAAACATGACAAATGCAATCCGATGCCTATCCAAAACTCACCCGAGCCCTCGGGGCTCCAAATCAAACATGCATACAACCTCAAAAACATCCTACGGACTTGCTCGTGCGATCCAATCGCCAAAATAACATCAAAATCATTGAATCAAGCCTCAAAACACATGATTTTTCTTCTAAACTTCATAAACTTTCAAACTTGGAACTTATAGTCCGAAACACGTCAAACGACGTCCGATTTCGACCAAACTTTACAGAAAGCGCTTAACACATATTTAAGACTTGTACCGGGCGTCGGAACCAAAATACGAGCCCGATACCATAGTCTTTTAACCAATTTTTATTTCTATTTTCCTTAATAATTTCAGAAAAACAATTTCACGGAAAAATTCATATCTCGGGCTCTAGGCCTCGGAATTCGATTCCGGGCACATGCTCGAGTCCCATATTTTTCTACGGACCTTTCGGGACCGTCCAATCTCGGGTCCGGGTCTGTTTACCAAAAATGTTGACCAAAGTCAACTATAATCATATTAATATTAAACTTCTTCAAATTTTTCACGGAATTCACATATTTCAACATAACAGCTTTCCGGCTACGCGCCCGGACTACGCACGCAAATCGAGGCAAGTAAAAAAAATGAGGTTTTAAGGCCTCGAAAGCACGGAATGGATGAGGAAATAGGTGATGACCCTTTGGATCGTCACATCTATGCAATGCATTTGATTTCTAGAACTTGCCCCGTATGTGTGCAAAGCGAAATAGTAGTCTTGCTCAGTCTGGAAAGTAACAGAGGCATTTTTTTGTTGAGCCTGATATATATAAAGTTTACCCGCCTGGATGTCATATAACGTTTGAGCCTATAATCATGTTTCTTTGGCAACTACATTACAAGACTTACCCTTTAATTTGAATCGACCATATATTTGAACCTTGTCACTTCTCATGAGCACTTGAATTGTGATGAATTGTGTAGAAGTTAAAGTGTGGGGTGGTGGTTTGGCTTCTAAGTGGAAAAAATGAAATAAGGAGAAAGGTGCACCGTTTGAAAGAAAGAAAAAATATATCAATAAAAGCCCACTGGGATTGAAAGAAAAAAAAGTGAAAAAAAAGAAAGAAGAAAAAGATTAACTGTATTGTATGAAAAATATTTCTTGATGGTGGTGGCTAGTGATGTAACTGTGCTTAAAGAAGTATGGGGTAATATAAAGTGAAGTAAAGGTGGAGTTATGGTTTGAAGTAAAGGTGTTACTTTAAAGTGTATATATTAACCTATTAAACATATCTACTAGACTCGCACAAATTTGCGCAATCACTCTTCAGCAATATTTGAGTAACAAATTGGATGTTTACTGTCCAAATAACACGTAATGAAAATGCAAAAATTAATAACTAACTACGAACGGGTTGTAGGCAAGAATTGAAATGATCTAAGGTTATGATTTCCCCTATTGTTGAAATCCTTTCCGCTACGTTTTTTATAAATTTGCCTAAGTCTTCTCTACCGATCATGAGCTCTCTGAGTGTCGTAATTCTCTCATGAGTAACTACCATAATTTAGTAGACATATTCTCCCGAATTATGCTAGTTGGCATTAAGTATGGCTCACTCGGATCGCACCAAGGTTTCGTTAGTCCTAATCCCACCTTTAGACCCTCCGTAGTGATCCCTCATATACATAGGAGTGATGTTGTTCAACAACTACCTAAATATGCACTCTCTCCCGAGTAATACAAACTTAATAGGCACAGTCGATTGAGGGCCCTTCAATCAACAACAATAATAATATAGTTGAACAAATAGAGAAAATACTACGATAAATCTATATTAACATAACAGAAAAATCATCATCCAATAGGTTCCATCAAAACCCTAGATTAGGAGTTTAGCTACTCATACTCATAGTAAAAATATCCCAAATATCTTGCATAATTAAATTACAAAGTAAAGATGAAGGAATGTAGAAATCAATAATTCTAACCCCCAACAGGTGGTCCACGAGCTATTCTTGCCTACGGTTACAAAAACTCGTTCAAAAGTGGTGTTTAATGTCTATTTATATGTGTAAGGAAAGACCTAAATGACATAGCCCAAGTCCAAGTCCAACAAGGAGACGAAAAAGGCCTTTAAAATCCGTATCAGGATTGCTAAGGACCTCGCCTCGCGAGGGTTAACGCGAGATGGACCTCGCCCCAGGTCACGCGACGCCAGCCTCTATGCGAGCTCGAGCTCGCCTTATCCCTCGCGTTGCCTGCTCCCATGCGAGCTCAGGGGCTCGCCTCGCCAGCTTCTACGCGAGCTAAAAGGCTCGCTTCGCCTGCTGCTTTATTTCTTCTGCTGCTCAATTCTTTCTTTTGTCTTTCCAACTGTTTTCGAGCCTCTTTAAACTTTACATATTCCTTTTGCTCTACTCTCATCTCCAATTCACCTACACATAAATAGACTACATTACGCGCAAATAACTGCAGTTTAACATTAAAGCACATAAAATGCAAGGTAATTAATGTACTAAAATATGGAATTATCGCCACATATCACTTAGCTAAAACACAATTCTCAACTATTAAAGTCATCAGAACTGATAATGGCCTTAAATTTTTTAATTCACAAGTTTCCACACTCTTTACTTCTCTTGTAATTGTTCATCAAAGTTCTTGTGTACACACTCCACAACAAAATGGAGTGGCTGAAAGAAAACATAGAAATTTACTTGAAATGGCTAGAGCTCTTATATTCCAAGCTCATGCACCTTTAAAGTTTTGGGGGGAATGTGTTCTCACAGAAGCTTTCCTTATCAATAGGCTTCCATCTTCAGTGCTTTCAGGGAAATCACCTTTTGAGTTGTTTCATGGCTATTCACCCTCTCTTATTCACATCAAGGTATTTGGTTGTCTATGTTATGCCACCACTCCTCATCTCCTTGACAAATTTGCTTATAGAGCTATTCCTGCCATCTTCATGGGATTCTCAGAAACACAGGAAGGTTACAAGCTTTATAACATCTCCACTGGCACTTTCTTTGTCAGTAGGGATGTATCATTTAGGGAAAGTGTGTTTCCCTTCAAACATCCTAAATCCACTTTTCTATGTTATCCTCCCCCTGATTCCATTCACCTCTTTCCTCCTAAGTCTGTCATTCCATATACTGATGATACATTTCCTACAATTCCCATACCAAGCTCAGATATTCCTTCACCTTCCACTCCTGAAGACTCTCCTTCCTCATCCTCTACTTCTGTCATTCATTCTAGTTCTATCTCTGCTTCTCCTCTCTTACCTCATACTTATGTTACATCTCCTTCTCAATCCTCTCCATGCCCCTTGCCTCATCCTTCCCCTTCCTAACCTATTGGTCTTAGAAGATCTCTCAGAATTTCTAAACTTCCTATTTGGCTTATAGATTATGTTCCTAGCACTAAGTTTTCTCATATTCCTTATCCACTATCTGCTTCCCTTTGTTATTCTGCCTTATCTCCGTCTTACAACGCATGTCTTACTGCCTTTTCTTCTATTGTTGAGCAGGCTGTTAGTGATAGTAATTGGGTTCTGGCTATGAACCTTGAACTTCAGGCTCTCATTGACAATCACACTTGGGAGTTAGTGGATCTTCTGGCAGGCAAAACTCCAATTGGGTGTAAGTGGGTCTTTAAAGTGAAGTAAAAGCTGATAGGACTGTGGAAAGGTATAAAGCAAGACTTCTTGCCAATGGGTTCACTCAGCAAGAGGGTCTTGATAATCATGAGACTTTTTTCCCAATAGTTAAGATGGTCACTGTCAGAAATTTGTGGCTACTACAGCTCACCATAATTGGCCTTTATTCTAGATGGATGTATACAATGCCTTCCTCCAAGGGGAACTTTCTGAAGAGTTTTACATGTCTTTGCCCCAAGGATTTGGTAGTTAGGGGGAGACTAAAGTATGCAGACTCCTCAAATCCCTCTATGGTCTTAAATAGGCTAGCAGACAATGGAGTGGAATTTGAAGCTCACATCAGCTCTTATACAATCTGGCTTCACACAAAGAAAATTAGATTACTCTCTATTCACCAAAAGACAAGACAATGACATAGTTATCATCCGGGTTTATTTCGATGATTTACTTATTACAGGGAGTGACCAAGAGCTAATCTAGAGGAAAAAACTATATTGAATGAAAACTTCGAAATGAAGGACTTGGTAGTTGAGATTTTTTCTAGGAATTGAATTTGCAAGGTCAATCAAGGGACTTCTTATGAACCAAAAAAATATGCATTGAAGCTTGTTTTAAAGTGTGGATTGGGAGCAACAAAGCCAATTGATTCACTACTGGATCACAACATGAAACTCACCAGTGTAGAATATGATAAACATTATTGAGGACAAACAACTGATAGATATCTGGAGGACAGAAGAGTGTATCAGAGGCTAATTGGGAGGCTCTTATACTTGGCAATCACAAGACTTGATATATCTTTTGCAGTTCAGGTTCTGAGTCAGTTCATGAATACTCCAAAACAGTCTCACTATGAAGCAACTTTAAGGGTAATAAATTTTGTGAAAGGATCACCAGGATAGGGACTGTTAATGAGAAACAAAGTTAGTGGAAAAGTGATTGCATTTTGTGATGCAGATTGGGTATCTTGTTCAATTACCACAAAGTCAGACACAAGATATTGCATAATTGGGAGATTCCATTATCTTATAGAAATCCAAGAAACAGAGTACTGTGTCAAGGAGTGCAATAGAGGCTGACTACAGAAGTATGGTCACTACTGTAGCAGAGTTAGTGTGGGTGCATGGGCTATTAGAAGAACCGGGACTGAAGGTTGACTTACCTATGGAGCTTCATTGTGACAACAAAGCAGCGTTACAAGTTTCATCTAATTCAATGTATCATGAGCGCACGAAGCACGTAGATATTTATTGCCACTTCATTATAAGAAAAATTGCAACAAGGGTTGATCAAAACAACACATGTCCTAAGCAGGAACCAAAAAGCAGACATACTGACTAAGGCACTCGGGAAGCAATTGCACAGTGAAATGGTTTGCAAGTTGGGGATGATAAACATCTTCTCACCACCCAACTTGAGGGGGAGTGTAAAAATTGATCATAGCAGCGGTGTTATACATAGGCAATTGTAGTTGTACAGAGTTATTTGTAAAGAGAGTCAGTAGAATTGTTAATTAATTGTATAAGTTGAAGTATAGTAGTAGTATTATAAAAAGTTCAAGAGGTAAAAGTATGACACCTAACTACTTCATTTTATAATACACAGAGTATTTCTCTCTCTCTATCTGCGATTGTTCTTCTCTCCTCTCGAAACTCATAATGAGTTTCGCTTTCAACAAGTTCAATGTTGTTTAAGGAGTTCGAATGCATGTGTGGCCGTAAGTAAATCAATGGCAGTCTTGCTCCTGTTATCTTGAAGAATGAGAGGCAAATGGATTGATCAATCAGGGGAAACACCTAAGAAAAAAAATTGTTTGAATTTAAATAAGAAAATTTCGCTTGAATTTATTCATGGTTTGTCTACATGATTGGTTAAATTTATTCCATTAAAGTTTAAAATGAATTGCAAATTAAAAATATAAATTATAGAACACCTAAATGACTATATAAATATAAACCCGCAAAGCAAAATGATGAATGTCTTCAAGAAATTCTATAACTAGAAATTGCAAGGAACAATATTTTCTGTGATGACCCAAAAGGTCATCTTTTGTTTAGAATCTGTTTCTGTGTTCTGAGGCCTTGAAAATATCCTTTTATCTCCCTCGATTTGCGTGCGCACTCCGGGTGCGCTACCCGAAAGCTTTTGTGTGAAAATTTAAGAAATAATAATTTTTGGCTTAAAAATATGATTTTAGTCGACTTCGGTCAACATTTTGGGTAAACGGACTCGAACCCGTATTCCGATAGTCCCGGAGGATCCGTAGAAAAATATAAGACTTGGGTCGTACGCCCAGAATCAAATCCCGAGGTCCCTAGCTTTAGAAATCAATTTTTGAAGAAAATTGTTTTGCTGGTTTTTAAAGGAAATAAAGAAATAAGTTAATGTTTGAACTCGTTGGTATCATGCCCGTATTTTGGTTCCGGAACCCGATACAAGTTTCTTATGATATGTAAGTTCTATATCTGAAATTTAGTGAGAATCGGAGTTGATTTGACGTGATTCGGACGTCTGGTTGTGAAAATAGTAAATTTGAAGTGTTCTTGAGGAAAATCATGAGTTTGAGGTTAAATTCATAATTTTTGATGTTATTTTGATAATTTGATCGCATGAGCAAGTCCGTATGATATTTTTAGACTTGCGTGCATGTTTGGTTTGAAGCCCCGGGGACTCGGGTGAGTTTTGGATAGGCCACAGAGTGATTAGAACTTAAGAAAACTCAGCTGTGCATGTGGTGTTTTGCACATGACTCTGATCACGCAAATGTGAGATCAGGCTTCGAAAATGCGAAGTCTGCCGGCCTGGGAAATGCAATAATATTGTTGCAAATGCGAAGAAGGCCTGGGAAGGCCAACCCCGCAAATGCGAAACTTTGGCCGAAATTGCGAAGGCCCCAGAAGTCGCAATGCGAAGGCAGCAGTAAATTCTAAGGGTTCGCAATTGCGAACCCCTGATCGCAATTGCGATAATTGCAGCCTGTTAAGTGAGATTTTAGACGGGATTTAAACTTTATTCTTCAAAATTTCAAAACCTAAACCCCAAAGGGCGATTTTCCTAGAAAAGGTTCTTCCCCAAATCATAGGTAAATGAATCTTAACTCTTTTTCTTCAATCTATTCATCTTTTTACATGATTTCACTTCAAAATCTAGGGTTTTTCAAGGGAAATTGGGTGTTCTTGGGTAGAAATTAGGATTTTCGAATTTTGGGGATTTGGATCTCAATTTGAGGTTGGATTTCAAAACCAATTACATATTTGAGTTCATTGTTTAATGGGTAATCGGGTTTTGGTTCGAACGCCGACTTTTGACCAAGCGAGCCCGGGGTCAGTTTTTGACTTTTTGGGGAAAACATTGGGAAATCTATACTCATGCATTAGAATTGGTTTATTTAGCGTTTATTGATGTTAATTAGTTAATTATGACTAGATTCAAGCGGATTGGAAGTGGAACCGAGAGTTAAAGCGGTAACTGAGGCTTGATTTTGGCCGTGGAATCGAGGTAAGTATCTGGTCTAACCTTAGCTGGAATAGGTGTTGTTGTCTTATTTGCTACGTGTTAGTATTGAGTTCAACGTATAGGCACATTGACGAGTATCTATACGTTGATTTTGAGCGTGCAAGTGAGTCTAATAATGTGACCGTTATGTCTCTTATCATGTACTGTTCATGCTTAAAATGATGTTTCTCTATGTTGAGCAAGTTTTATGATATTGTTGAGTATTTGATCATTGTTGAGTATTGACCCAAGTTGAGACTTATTTCATGGAATTAACTATTGAAACGAGATTGGTTATAGCTGATTCCCTTGCTGGGATGTGATTGTTTCTATTATTGATTCCCTTGCCGGGATGTTATTGTTTCTATTGTTGATTCCCTTGCCAGGATGCATTGTTTCTATTGTTTGGGTGAGGAAGAGTTTAAAGCACGAAGAGTGATGCTGTGCACGATATTTTGAGTGAGTGTTAATGCACGAAGGGTGATGCCGTGCCGATATTGTGAGTGTTAATGCACGAAGGGTGATGCCGTGCCATGATTTGAGAGCTAATGCACGAAGGGTGATGCCGTGCCACGATTATGAGAGTTAATGCACGAAGGGTGGTGCCGTTCCGTTTCTGTTGTTTCTTATGGTGAGAACGAGAGTAAAAGCGCAATGGGTGATGTCGTGCACGTATTACTATTTCATTATCCCTGTTGATAAAAATATGGTGTTCATTATGCTTCTCTGTCGAATTACTGTTAGAATTTGATATTCCCCGCAGTATGTTTCTCCTTCTCATATTTATCTTTTATGTTATGTTATTATTGTTCTGCTTGTATATGATTTAACTGCACAGTTTTATATGGTTGTCGTGTCCTAGCCTCGTCACTACTTTGTCGAGGTTAGGCTCGACACTTACCAGTACATGGGGTCGGTTGTACAGATACTGCACTTTTTGTGCAGATTTTGGTGTCGGACATTGTGAGTAGATTTGAGGTTGCTGCCTTCAGTCCAGGGAGACCAAGGTAGATCTGCTGGCATTCGCAGAGCCTGAAGTCCCCTTTCCCTATTTTAGTTTCTTTTGTCTCTTCTATTTCGAGAACAGTTGTACTTCTTTCAGGTTTATATTTGTAGTAAATCTTTGTCGTTCGCGAATTGTGACACCAGATCAGTTGGGGTAGTTATGTATTAGAATTGTTGGATTGCTATATCACTTCCACATTTCATATTTATTTTGTTTTAGTTATTATCTGTTCTTGTTTGAGTTAATAATAATGATGGTAAAACTTTAACTGTTGCCTTGCCTAGCTTTCACGAGTAGGCGCCATCACGACTCCCGAAGGTGGGAAATTTAGGTCGTGACAAGTTGGTATCAGAGCGCTAGGTTGCTTAGGTCTCACAATTCACGAACAAGCTAGGTAGAGTTTGAGAGATCGGTACAGAGACGTCTGTGCTTATCCCCTAGAGGCTACAGAGTTTGGGAAAAACTTCACATCTATTCTTTCCTGTCGTGGGACTTGATTTCTCAATGCTAATTGAACTTCCATTCTATTCTTCCGCAGCTGGTAAGGACACGTACTTTGCTGCTTTTCGCCTGCCAGGTTCCGCCAAGAAGTGGTGGAAGGATTTTTGTTTGGCTAGACCAATCGGGTCGTGTGCTTTGACGTGGGATCAGTTCTCTCAGCTATTTCTGGAGAAGTTTCTCCCTATCACCCGGACAGAGGATTATCGGAGGCAGTTTGAGCGCCTCCAGCAGGGTTCTATGACTGTCACCTAGTATGAGACTAGGTTTGTTGATTTGGCTCGTCATGTTATTCTTATACTCCCCACCGAGAGAGAGAGAGAGAGAGAGAGAGAGAGAGAGAGAGAGAGAGAGTGAGGAGGTTCATTGAGGGACTCGCTCAGCCGATTCGATTGCAGATGGCTAAGGAGACAGGGAGTGAGATTTCTTTTCAAGATGCGGCCAATGTGGCCAGGCGGGTTGAGATGGTTCTAGCTCAAGGGAGCGGTTAGAGGTCTGACAAGAGGTCTCGTCATTCTGGTAGGTTAAGTGGTGCCTCGTCTGGAGGCAGGGATTCTTTTGGTAGGGGTCGTCCTCCTAGGCCGTTTCATTCAGCACTACAGGTTCCCATGGTGCTCCAGGTGGTCGTGGTTCTAACATGCAGCATTCAAATCAGCTATCCTACAGTGCATCACCAGCTCCTATCAGTGCACCTCCGTTCAGAGTTTTCAAGGTGGTTACTCAGGCCGTCAGGTTCAATTTCAGGGTCAGCAGCCCCGGCAGCCGAGGACTTGTTATACTTGTGGCGATCCGAGGCACAGTGCTAGATTTTGCCCTCGAGCATCGAGCAGTTCTCAGCATCAGGGTTCTCGTGCCATGGTTCAGTCACTGGGTGTTCCGCCGCCCACCCAGCCAGCTAGGGGCAGGGGTCAGACAGCTAGAGGTGGAGGTAGAGGTGCTAGAGGTAGAGGTCAGGCCACTAGAGGTAGAGGTCAGGCCGCTAGAGGTGGAGGCCATTTAGCAGGAGACCGTCTAGGGATATGGTTCAGAGTGGTGGGGCCTAGCCCCGATGTTATGCTTTCCCATCCAGACCTGAGGCTGAGGCATCCGATGCCGTTATCATAGGTACGGTTTCAGTTTGTAGTAGAGATGTTTCATTTCTATTTGATCCAGGGTCTACATACTCCTATGTATCATCTTATTTTGCTACGTATTTGGCTGTGCCTCGTGATCCTTTGAGTGCTCCTGTATATGTGTCCACACCGGTGGGTGATTCTAGTGTTGTAGATCGTGTCTATCGCTAATGTGTGGTTATTATTGGGGGTCTTGAGACCCGTGTAGACCTCCTACTTCTCGATATGATTGACTTTGATGTTATTTTGGGGATGGATTGGTTATCACCTTATCATGATATATTGGACTATCATGCCAAGACCGTGACCTTAGCTTTGCAGGGTTGCCTCGATTTTAGTGGAGAGGGAATCCTGGTCATTCTTTCAGTAGGTTGTTTCTTATATGAAGGCTCGGTGTATGGTTAAAAAGGGGTGTTTGGCTTATTTACCTATGTTCGTGATTCTAGTGCTGAGGTTCCTTCTATGGATTCTGTGCCAGTTGTTCGGGAGTTTACAAAGGTATTTTCTGCAGACCTGCCGGGGATGCCACCCCACAGGGATATCGACTTTTGCATTGATTTGGCTCCGGGCACTCAATCCATTTCTATCCGGCCATATCATATGGCCCCGCTAGAGTTGAACGAGTTGAAAGAATAGTTGAAAGACTTGCTTGATAAGGGCTTTATTTGACCTAGTGTCTCGCCCTGGGGTACGCCGGTGTTGTTTGTTAAGAAGAAGGATGGATCGATGAGGATGCGTATTGATTATCGGCAGTTGAACAAAGTCACTATCAAGATTAAGTATCCATTGCCGAAGATTGATGACTTGTTTGATTAGCTTCAGGGTGCCAAAGTATTTTCGAAGATTGATTTGAGATCTGGCTACCATCAGTTGAGGATTAGGGCATCCGATGTCCCTAAGACAGGTTTTCGCACTCGGTACGAGCATTATGAGTTTCTGGTGATGTCATTTGGGTTGGAAAATGCCCCAACAACATTTATGGATTTGATGAACCGAGTATTCAGGCCGTATCTGGATTCCTTCAAATTGTCTTCATTGATGATATTTTGATCTACTACCGCAGCCGATAGGAGCATGAGAAGCATCTTCGAGTCGTTCTTCAGACTCTTAGAGACAGTCAGTTGTATGCTAAGCTTTCAAAATGTGAGTTTTTGTTGAGTTCAGTTGCCTTCTTGGGTCACGTTGTATCAGCAGGGGGTATTTAGGTGGATCCAAAGAAGATAGAAGCAGTCATGGACTGGCCTAGACCCACATCACCTACGGAGATCCAGAGCTTCTTGGATTTTTGCGGGTTATTATTGTCGGTTTGTGGATGGGTTTTCATCTATAGCAGCCCCGATGACCAGGTTGACCCAGAAGGGTTCCCAGTTCAGGTGGTCGGACGAGTGTGAGGCGAGCTTCCAGAAGCTCAAGACAATTTTGACTATGACGCCGGTGTTGGTTTTTCCCACAGGTTCAGGGCTATTTACAGTATATTGTGACGCATATCGTATTGGACTTGGTGCAATGTTGATGCAGAATGGAAAGGTTATTGCATATGCTTCGCAACAGTTAAGATTTACGAAAAGAATTATGCAGTTCATGATTTGGAGCTAGTAGCCATTGTTCACGAGCTGAAGATTTGGAGGCATTATATATATGGCGTGTCATGTGAGGTGTTCACATATCACAAGAATCTACAGTATTTGTTCAAGCAGAAGGAGCTAAATTTGAGGCAGAGGAGGTGGTTGGAGCTATTGAAAGACTATGATATCACCATCTTGTATCATCCGGGGAAGGCCAATGTGGTGGCTGATGCTTTGAGTAGGAAGACAGCCAGTATGGGCAGCCTTGCGTTATATTCTGGTCGGTGAGAGGTCGCTTGCTTTGGAAGTTCAGGCGTTAGCCAATCAATTTGTGAGGTTGGATGTTTCTGAGCCCAGCCGTGTTTTAGCTTGTACGGTCGCTCGGTCTTCATTATTTGAGCGTATCAGGGATCAAACGTATAATGATCCTCATTTGCTAGTCTTTAGGGACATAGTGCGGCACGGTGGTGCCAAGCAGGTTACAGTTGGAGATGACGGAGTCTTGAGGATGCATGGTCGAGTTTGTGTGCCTAATGTGGATGGACTTTATGAGTTTATTCTAGAGGAGGCCCATAGTTCCCGGTATTCTATTCATCTGGGCGCCGCCAAGATGTATGAGGATTTGCGGCAGCATTACTGGTGGAGAAGAACGAAGAAGGATATCGTTGCATATGTAGCTCGTTGTTTGAATTGTCAGCAGGTAAAGTACGAGCATTAGAGACCTGGTGGTTTGTTTTAGAAGATTGAGATTCCTGAGTGGAAGTGGGAGCGTATCACCATGGACTTCGTTGTTGGACTCCCACGGCTTAGAGGAAGTTCGATGCGGTATGGGTTATTGTTGATAGGGTGACTAAGTCAGTGCATTTCATTCCTGTGGTAGTTTCCTATTCTTCAGAGAGGTTAGCTGAGATATATATCCGAGAGATCATTCGTCTCCATGGTATACCCGTGTCTATCATTTTGGATCAGGGTACGCAGTTTACCTCACATTTTTGGAGGGTAGTTCAGCATGGGTTGGGTACACGGGTCGAGTTGAGCACAACATTTCATCCTCAGACGGACAGACAGTTCGAGCGTACTATTCAGATTTTGGAGGATATGCTCCGTGCCTGTGTTATTGACTTTGGAGGTTCTTGGGATCAGTTATTGCCATTAGCGGAGTTTGCCTACAACAACAACTATCAGTTGAGCATCCAGATGGCTCCCTATGAGGCATTATATAACAGATAGTGTCGATCACCAGTTGGGTGGTTTGAGCCGGGGGAGGCTCGGTTGTTGGGTACAGATTTAGTACTCAATGCCTTGGACAAGGTCAACATCATTCAGGATAGGCTTCTTACAGCTCAGTCCAGGCAAAAGAGTTATGCCGACCGTAAGGTTCGTGATATGGCATACATGGTCGGAGAGCGAGTGTTGCTTCGGGTGTCGCCCATGAAGGGCGTGATGAGATTTGGGAAAAGGGGCAAGCTAAGCCCTAGGTTCACCGGGGCTTTTAAGATCCTTGATCGAGTGGGAGATGTGGCTTACAGACTTGCGTTGCCGCCGAGTTTATCAGCTGTGCATCCAGTGTTTCATGTGTCCATGCTTCGGAAGTATCACGGCGATCCATCTCACGTGTTAGACTTCAGCACGGTCCAGTTGGACAAGGACTAGACCTATGAGGAGGAGCCGATAGCTATTCTAGACCGGCAGGTTCGTCAGTTGAGATCGAAGAGTTTTTCGTCGGTTCGTGTGCACTGGAGAGGTCAGCTTGTTGAGGCAGCTACCTTGGAGTCCGAGTCCGATATGCGGAGCTGATATCCCCATCTTTTCACCAACTCAGGCACTTTTCTATGTCCGTTCGAGGACGAACGGTTGTTTTAGAGGTGGAGAATGTGATGACCCAAAAGGTCATCTTTTGTTTAGAATCTGTTTCTGTGTTCAGAAGCCTTGAAAAACTCCTTTTATCTCTCCAATATTGTCGCAACTGCTTTTGTCTCTCCTCGATTTGCGTGCACAGTCTGGGCATGATACCGGAAAGCTTTTGTGTGAAAATTTAAGAAATCATGATTTTTGGCTTAAAAATATGATTTTAGTTGACTTCGGTCAATATTTTGGGTAAAAGGACCCGGACACGTTTTCCGATAGCCCCGAAGGGTCCATAGAAAAATATGAGACTTGGGCGTATGCCCGGAATCAAATTCCAAGGTCCCTAGCTTTAGAAATCAATTTTTGAAGAAAATTGTTTTGCTTGTTTTTAAAGGAAATAAATAAATGAATTAATGTTTGAACTCGTTGGTATCAGGCCCGTCTTTTGGTTCCGGACCGGAGCCCGGTACAAGTTTGTTATGATATTTAAGTTCTATCTGCGAAATTTGGTGAGAACCGGAGTTGATTTGACGTGATTCGGACGTCCGGTTGTGAAAATAGTAATTTTGAAGTGTTCTTGAGGGAAATCATGATTTTGAGGTTAAATTCATAGTTTTAAATGTTATTTTGATGATTGATTGCACGAGCAAGTCCGTATGATATTTTTAGACTTGCGTGCATGTTTGGTTTAAAGCCCCAAGGGCTCGGGTGAGTTTTGGATAGGCCACGGAGTGATTACAACTTAAGAAAACTCAGTTGTGCATCTCGTGTTTTGCACAGGCCTCCGATCTCGCAAATGCGAGATCAGGCTTCGCAAATGCGAGACCAGGCTTCGCAAATGTGAAGTCTGCCGGCCTAGGAAATGCGACAATATTGTCACAAATGCGAAGAAGGCTTGGGAAGGCCAACCTCCCAAATGCGAAACTTTGGCCGGAATTGCGAAGGCCCCAGAAGTCGCAAATGCGACATATGTATCGCAATGCGAAGGCAACAGTAAATTCAAAGGGTTCGCAATTGCGGACCCCTGATCGCAATTGCGATAACTACATCCTGTTAAGTGAGATTTTAGACGGAATTTTCACTTCATTCTTCAAAATTTCAAAACCTGAACTCCAAAGGGCGATTTTCCTAGAGCACGTTCTTCCCCAAATCATAGGTAAATGAATCTTAACTCTTTTTCTTCAATCTATTTCATCTTTTTACATGATTTCACTTCAAAATCTAGGGTTTTTCATGGAAAATTGGGTGTTCTTGGGTAGAAATTAGGATTTTCGAATTTTGGGGATTTAGACCTCAATTTGAGGTCGGATTTCAAAAACAATTGCATATTTGAGTTCGTGGGTGAATGGGTAACCGATTTTGGTTCGAACTTCAAGTTTTGACCAAGCGGGACCGTGGTCGGTTTTGACTTTTTGGGGAGAACATTGGGAAATCTATACTCATGCACTAAAATTTGTTTATTTAGCGTTAATTGACGTTAATTAGTTAATTATGACTAGATTCAAGCGATTGGAAGTGGAACCGAGAGGTAAAGCGGTAATTGAAGGTTTATTTTTGTCGTGGAATCGAGGTAAGTGTTTGGTCTAACCTCAGCTTGAGGGGATATGTTTTGTTGTCTTATTTGTTACGTGTTAGTATTAAGTTTGACGTATAGGCATGGTGACGAGTATCTATACATTGTCTTATAATGTGACCGTTATGTCTCTTATCATGTACTGTTCATGCTTAAAATGATGTTTCTCTATGTTGAGCAAGTTTTATGATATTGTTGAGTATTTGATCATTGTTGATGTTGACCCAAGTTGAGACTTATTTCACGGAATTAACTGTTGAAACGAGATTGGTTATAGCTGATTCCCTTGACGGGATGTTATTGTTTCAATTGTTGATTCTCTTGCCAAGATGTTATTGTTTCTATTGTTGATTCCCTTGCCGGGATGTATTATTTCTATTGTTTGGGTGAGGAAGAGTGTAAAGCACGAAGGGTGATGCCGTGCATGATATTGTGAGTGAGTGTTAATGCACGAAGGGATGCTGTGCCGATATTGTGAGTGTTAATGCACGAAGGATGATGCCGTGCCATGATTTGAGAGCTAATGCACGAAGGGTGATTGTCGTGCCACGATTATGAGAGTTAATGCACGAAGGGTGATACTGTGCCGTTTCTGTTATTTCTTATGGTGAGAACGAGAGTGAAAGCACGAAGGGTGATGTCGTGCATGTGTTACTGTTTCACTATCCCTGTTGATACAAATATGGTGTTCATTATGCTTCTCTGTTGAATTACTGTTAGAATTTGATATTTTCCGCATCATGTTTCCCCTTCCCATCTTTATATGTTATGTTCTGTTATTATTGTTCTGCTCGTCTATGATTTAACAACACAGGTTTATATGGTTGTCATGTCCTAGCCTCGTCACTACTTCGCCGAGGTTAGGCTCGACACTTACCAGTACATGGGGTCGGTTGTACAGATACTGCACTTTTTGTGCAGATTTCGGTGCCGGCCATTGTGAGTAGATTTGAGGTTGCTGCCTTCAGTCCAGGGAGACCAAGGTAGATCTGCTGGCGTTCGCAAAGCCTGAAGTCCCCTTTCCCTGTTTTAGTTTCTTCTGTCTCTTCTATTTCGAGAACAGTTGTACTTCTTTCAGACTTATATTTGTAGTAAATCTTAGTCGTTCGTAAATTGTGACACCAGATCAATTGGGGTAGTTATGTATTAGAATTGTTGGATTGCTATATCACTTCCGCATTTCATAATTATTTCGTATTAGTTATTATCTGTTCCTGTTTGAGTTAATAATAATAGTGGTAAAACTGTAACTGTTGAGTAGCTTTCACGAGTAGGCGCCATCACGACACTTGAAGGTGGAAAATCCGGGTCGTGACATTTCAAAGTTAGCATGTTATGTTGTTGAAATAATTGGATTTGAATTTTTCAAAATTAGCATGTTATGTTGCTGAAATAAAAGGATTTTAACAATTTTTTCAAAGTTAGCGTGTTATGTTGCTGAAATAATTTTTTCAAAGTTAGCGTGTTGTGTCCCTCTTCTATAAGAATATATAGTGGATGTAGCTTACTGTTTTAGCGTCTCCTTTTACAATAAGAGGTCAATGAATCAATCCTAGCTCACATTTGCCTTTCCAGGAAGTAAGTCTAGAATTGTTAATAATCACGAGGACAAGCAAACCAAGAGGTTACTTGTGTTAAGTGGTTTCATTTTATATTACTTATCGTTATTTTGCATTGTGTTATTTATATGTATATCTAATAAAATTTTCGGATGACCGTTTCGACCAATTGGTAGATTTGCCCATGCATATCAAGTATTACAAGTAAGAAACACAAGATCCTCGAAATTTACTTGGTCATCACCAAAGGGTATAGTGAGATGGTTGATATACCTCTGTTTCTTCTTAATTAAAGTTTTGGGTTTGAACCACAAGAATGGAGATTCTCTGGTAGGGAGCACTCGTTAGAAAAAATAATACAATATGGGACGAAATAGGTAGGCCTTGATAGTGTAGTCACTATACTTAAGGAATTTAAGTCTCCCGATTTTGTTGCTGCAGAGATTATGGCAGAATTCCCCTAGGATTCTACAAAGCCTCTGAAATTCGAGTTTTAGCAATTAACTCGAATTTCCCACAAGAACAGAATATTTGTGAGTTGTAGAAAATAAGTAGAAGAGGGAGATGAAAGTTTCAGATATCTTTCATTTTGGAGATGATATAGGTATTTATAATACTTCTAGGAGTCTGTTAATTCAACAGACTCATCTCTTCATCACAACCACCTTTTAAAACTAATAGGCACCTTTTTAAAATTTAAAAGAAAGCTGTTAAAAACGTTTTCTGAAATTGAAAGGCAAAAACGTTTTAATTAATTAAATAAAAAGGTGACTAAAATATTAATTTCAGGCTACTTAATTGGCCCAAATGCCCAATCTTAACAATTAATAATATATTTAAATTTCAATTTCCCTCCAAAATACCCTTAAAAATACTCAACCTATAAAAGATAAAGAAGTGCTTTTAAACACCTCTTCATTTCTTTCTTTTTCCAATGAGGGACAAAAACAGTCTCTTCTCAAATACTCCCATGAAACACTAACTACTCTAACAACACTCCCTATCTAGTACAAATTCAAATTAATGGACCAGTAGCCTTCGGATACTGAATGGTTAAACAAAAAAACCTTTGATCATATGGTTGTAAACTTTGTACCGAACAAGTTCCATCTCTTTTTAATTTTTCCCTTTTTCAGGGGTGTGGGGGGGGAGGGGGGGGGGGGGTTAAAATGTAATTATATTTTCGTTACGTTGTAGGATTACAACTTACAAGATAAACTTTAGATGACACTCAAAAGAATTTACTCATTTCTGCTTTTACTTCGTGAGTCTCTCATGTCTCCTATGGAGTTAATTTGCGCTTCTTCAGAAGAAAGTTACCAGAGGAATTGTTTCAAAAAAAGTCATTTTAAAAAATAAAATGGAGAAAGACAATGAATTTTTTTGTCATGTACGTGCTCGTTAAAAAGCACCAAACTTATCATGGGCTAACTGTATTGGGGAAAATCGAGTTAACATGTATAATTAATTATGTGCTGACATATCAAGACATGTGGATCAGTAAAAGAGTGACAATTTAGCAAAGAGTATTCGAAGAGCTGCGAGCTTTATTAGGTACAAGCAAAGATACAAGAAAACAAGAAGGAACGGTTACTCGGACCTCTTGATAATTTGAAGAGATATCGAAGGAATGAACCTAGCTAGCAAAAAGTACAGATACGTATTATTTGTAATTAATGAGCAACAATGATGGGAAACGTTATAGAATCTTCACGAAACAGTTATGATTGCCAATTATAACGTTACATTAATGTCAATAATTGCTCATAACGACTCTATTATAAGAGAAAAGAAATGTAGTACTTAGAAATAGCTATAAAAGGAGAGGAATAATTTTTGTATGAACACACTGATTATTATTGGAATAAACTTATTTACATTGCTTTCAATTGCTTATTCTACTACTTCTCAGTCCAATTTTTTCTTCTCTTGTTACACAATTATTTCCTTATACGATTATCAGTAACCCGAGTTCTTCTAAAATTACGCTTTGACCGAAATTCCTATTTTCTTGTTAAACAAGGTGGTTCCATTACCGGGAATCTGATAATCTTTTACTTTCTAAATCAAGTCTTTTTGTCAAAACAATCATGTAGAATGTTAACGACAACAACCAACAAAATCAACAACAGCAATTAAAACAGCAAAATCAACAGGGAGATGGAACTCCAATCTCCTCACCACGAAACTCTCCTCGATAGACTCGCGAAGGGACACCTAATGGATCTGAATCACATATGAATGACCAGCATGGGAACGATCAAGATATCGATGCAACATTGAAATAATTAATTGCAGAACAAGTTAGCAATGCTCTTCAAGCTTTTGCTAGTGGATTGCCAACCGTATCACCAACTCCACTTCCAAACAACACTGCGACCATAGAGAATCCGCGCTCGGGACTCGTTAACTCAGGCAGCGGAGGAACTCCCAGCGAATCTCGTGATGGAGGGTCAGGTAACCCAGTTAATTCTGATTTACAAAGTTTAGTACTAACTTTGCAGAAACAGCTCAAGGAGTAGAGCGATCGCATAAAGCAGATACTTGGAGTGTAGCCTGTAATCAAGGGAATAGACATGGATAAATACTCTCAACAACCTTGGAAGCCAAGTGCCGCTCCTTTACCGATTTCAAAGAAATTCAAGATGCCTGATATTCCGAAATACGATGGAACAACTGATCCACGGGATCACGTAACTGTATTTACAACTGGGGTAAAGGGTAACGATTCGACCAAGCAAGAAATTGAATCAGTACTAGTCAAAAAATTCGGAGAAACACTTACGAAAGGAGCATTAACATGGTATTCTCTTTTACCTGAAAATTCTGTTGATTCTTTTGCTGAGCTTGCAGATTCGTTTATCAAAGCACACTCGGGAGCTCAAAAAGTTGAACAGAGAATGGAGGACATTCTCAAAATAAAACAAGGAGATACGAAGCTGCTCAGGGAATTCGTAGACAGATTCCAGCGTGAAAGAATGATGTTGCCACGAGTACCTGATTACTGGGTGGCTATGGCCTTTGCCAGTAATCTGAATGAAAAAAGCTTGAAAGCCACGAGAAGACTCAAAGAAAGCTTGCGAGAATTCCCAGCAACAACTTGGAATGATGTTTATAATAGATACAGCACAAAGCTGCGGATAGAAGAAGATAACATCACTCAGTCTCGGAAAGATGAAAGAGTAAGTTCAAGGCGAGCGGAAACTAAAAAAAGGACCGGTAAAAACAGGTACAAACCTTATATGGGGCCAGCAGGAAGGGATTCGCGTTCAAAATAGGAAAACCCAAGGTATGATCCTAGATCAAGGGATAGAGAATCAGGTTCGTCGTCAAGGTTCGGAAAAGAGCGAAACATGAGAGATGACGATTGAGGATCAAAAGCAAAAATCTGCTGTTACAGTTTTAATGTTAGCACATCCGAGTTGGTGGCTGTTTTAATGAGCATGTGAGACAAGGTACGGTGGCCAAAAGAAATGAGATCAAACCCAAAAAGGAGAAATCCCGATTATTGGTGTGAGTTTCACAACGATCACGATCACAAAACGGCGGATTGCAGATTGTTACAAGGTGAAATAGAGCATTTATTAAAACAAGGGTACTTAACTGAATTGTTTAGTGAAAAGGGAAAGCAAGCATATATGAAAAATAGGCAGGAACCACCAAAACCTCCTTCACCAAAAAGGACGGTTAATGTCATAAGTGGAGGGGAAGAAATCAATGGCGTAACGTATACGACAGCAAAAAAGGTGTCAAAAATTACAGTCACCCACGGGAAGCGAGTTCGACAAGTTTTGGAAGAAGATAGTATAACATTTGATGATGCAGATGCAGATGGCGTGCTGACCCCACATAATGATGCATAGGTAATATCTTTACTGTATATGACACTAATGTAAAATGAGTTTTGATTGATCCAGGTAGTTCTGTGAATATTATTCTTTTGAGAGTGATAAACGAGATGCAAGCCAATGATAAGCTAAGGCACACACCTTGTCTAGTTTTGATAACTCGAGCGTCGAAACAAAAGGGGAGATAATCTCACCACAATTGCAGAAGGAGTAGTAAAAGATACCAAATTTCAAGTAGTAGAAATGGATATGGCTTACAATATGATTCTTGGCAGACCATGAATTCACGAAATGGATGTTGTTCCATCGACTTTACATCAAGCTATCAAGTTCCCTTCACAATGGGAAATACGGCAAATCCGTGGTGACCAAAAAGCTTCTCGAAGCATTAATTCCTTGGCAAATTCAAGCGCAAAGAGTGAGGAAAAATAATAATCACAAAATTCAGTTGAGGATGCAGCAACACGAGCCTCAACTGAAGACGGGCAAACAGATGTAGACTCGAGGCCTGATACTATTCAAGAACCAGAAGAAAATTAAAACATCAAAACAACAATCGAGGAACTCGAAGCTGTGGTACTATTTGTACATTGGCCAGACAGAAAAGTCTACATTGGGACCAACCTCAGCCCGGAGATTATATGTAAGTTGATTGAATTTTTAAAGGCTAATGCGGATGGTTTTGCTTGGTCCCTTCAGATATGACTGGTATACAACTGGAGGTAATGACTCACAAATTGAATGAAGATCCATCGTACCCACCTATCAAACAAAAGAAAAGAAGGCAAGGCTCCTTCAAGAATTAGGTGATTCCAGATGAGGTGCAAAAACTTTTAAAAATCGGGTCCATCTGTGAGGTAAAGTATCCAGTTTCGACCATACGTTAGCTTGGCCTGACTTCTTCAGAAGATTACCATCGGCAGGAACCTCAATGGTAATTTGCTTCATCACTCTACTTCCACTTGAAGAACCGACTTCAGTTCGAGAAATATTAATAGCGGGGACTGTAGAGGAAGTCATAATGGCTTGAGACGGAGCAGAAACATCAGCAGTAAGAACAGCAAAGGGCGTTCCATTGGGACAGATACGGGGAAAGAGGCAATAGGTACTTCTTCAGACACCAAATCAAAGCCTTCATTATCAAACCCACGCGAAAAAAAGTTGTTCATCAGAGTCACGAGCTGCCATGGGGGTCTCTTCGTCAGAACTCACTAAAGTGGCTTCAACAGGCTCGGTTGCGGGAACAGAACGAGGAGGAGTAACTTCGTCATCCGAAATGACGCGTCTTCTAGCCCGCGGCTTTCTAACCAAAGAACTTCCATCCCCTTCCTCCTCGTCTTCAGAATCTGGGGTCTGTCAGCTTTCCTTTTCGATGAAGAACTCAAGATTATCTCCTGAGCTCTAGCCAAAGAAAGTCTAGAAGCTGCGATCGACTCAGCACTTATGCCACGAATAGGAAACCCTAATAAAAAGAAGGGTTAAATACATTCTAAAGAAAGAAAGAATAAAAATAGAAGGAAAAGAATGAAATTTTTTATCGTGAGTTTTAACCTTCCTACCAAACCTGTTTGAGTGGTACTTCCAAGATCTAACTTCCATCGGAGCAATGGTCAACAATTTCTCTATCCAACCACGAAAATTGGAAATCTCTTCAACAGTTCCCATGGTTGCTGAAAGAAGAAAAGCAAAACAGTCACGGGAAGTACGGACTCTTTTATAAAAAAAAGAGAAGGGAGAAAGTTGTAAATAAAACTTACGTGAAAAATTCCGCTTTTCAGGGAATGACATATTTTCTTCATCCACTAACCCTACTGTAGGAGCATCAACAATTCGGGCTTACCATCTACGATCTTTATCGTCCTCAGGGCTGACTAAAACCCTCTTACTCCTCGCCACCAAAGTAAAGATCCCATGACGGAACAACTTAGGGAGTAGAGGTGGATTAGATGAAAAAAGGTGAAAGGCAATTGAGCCAAATTAGCCGAGTATCTTAAACATGCAACAACCCTCCATATAATAGGACCAATTTGTCCTAAACACACATTGAAAAAGCGACATAATTCAATAATAACTGTGTCAATAGGGGGTCTAAAGTCCAATGTAAAGGGGTATGTATACACAAAAGAAAAGCCAGCCTTGAAGGAAGTGATCCTTTGATTTGCATTAGGGATCAGAATTGGGAAATCAAGCCTCCAATGACAATCTCTACGGACAACACAGATCAAACTTTCAGTAATCTGTGAAGGGTAAACATCGGCACGATCATGAGAGGACATAGAAGAAACATGATTTCTAATTGATTCTCTATCAGTATAAAACGAAACTTCAGAAGGGATAATTTCGTCTACTGTAGGTTCACGAACTGGTTCATTGGAATCCCTACTTCTGGAAAAAGACCTATGAGAAAGACAAGCCCTAGTTCTAGAAGATGAAGGAGGAGTGGAGCTAGGTGAAGAGGAAGAAGAACCTCGAATAGAAACTGATCCTAAACTACGTAATCCACCCCCTCCCCTGCTCCTAGTAGGAGCAAGAGGAAGTTCATCTACGATAAGAACTTTTTGAGGATCAGGGTTTCAAGAAGACAGAGCTATACGAAGAAGAAAAGAAGATTGAATAGTCAAAGATGAAAAACTTTTCTATAAAAGACGAGACAAAGAATATACTTATACTCAGAAGCAACCGTCAAACAAAAAGGTAATGATGGGAACGTCATAATGAAAACTGTCACTTCGTTATTGATGTAGCCGTAAATAAAAGACGCTGATGGGTTGCCGAACCAATTAAAAGCCGACACGTGTCACATGCATTAAATGGAAGTGACATGCGAAGTGTCAGTTCTGGAGAAGGTATAATGATATGTGGAATGGCGGCAAAAATTCCCGCTTTAATGAGATCCACTTCCCAAATATTCAACTGCTGAATAAATGTCAAGTGGGGGGACTATCTGTATTGCGAAAAATCGAGTTAACATGTGGAATTAATTATGTGCTGACATGTCAAGATACGTGGATCAATAAAAGAGTGACAGTTAGCAAAGAGTATTCAAAGAGCTGCGAGCTTTATTAGGTACGGGCAAAGATACAAGAAAACAAGAAGGAACGGTTACTCTGATCTCTGGATAATTTGAAGAGATATCGAAGGAATGAACCTAGCTAGCAAAAAGTACAGATACGTATTATTTGTAATTAATGAGCATCAATGATAGGAAAAGTTATAGAATCTTCACGAAATAGTTACGACTGCCAATTATAACGTTACATTAATGTCAATAATTGCTCATAATGACTCTATTATGAGAGAAAAGAAACGTATTACTTAGATATAGCTATAAAAGGAGAAGAATAATTTTTGTAAGGACACACTGTTTATTATTGGAATAGACTTATTTACATTGCTTTCAATTGCTTATTCTACTACTTCTCAGTCCAATTTTTTCTTCTCTTGTTACACAATTATTTCCTTATACGATTATCAGTAACCTGAGTTCTTCTAAAATTACGCTTTGACCGAACTTCCTATTTTCTGGTTATACACCAACGAGGTACTCTAACGTTATTCTTGGTTTACTTTTCAGAAGAATTAACTGAAATAGCATGTTACCCAACCACTTAAAATAAAAATAGTCAGTTGAATATATAAGCGAGGAAGTAAAGAGTAAATTCGACCAAAGAGGCTACCCATATATCGGTAGCATGTACTAGCTACTCAAGTACACACGACATTTGCAAAGCTTTATAAATCCCACACCTTCTTTTGTTCGTTTTATTGAAAAGGAAGTGTCTTAAGTTATATACAATGTTCTCTTTTGGCATAGTAAAGTTTTTGTTGTATAGGGTCAAGGTTTTACTCTATGTTAATTTTGTGTTGTTTAGTGTATGTGAAGCAAATGTTAAGCTCCCACAGAACGTGATTTTTAAGGCAGTGTTTGCTTTTGGAGATTCAATTGTGGATCAAGGAAATAATAACAATGTAACGACGCTAATAAAGTGTAATTTTCAGCCTTATGGTAAGGATTTCATGGGCGGAATACCAACCGGAAGGTTCAGCAATGGCAAGACACCGCCGGATATGATGGGTAGTATTTTTAAGTCTCCATTTACATTTTATGCGTTCAGTATTTAAAGTTCTTAATATTAAATTTATTGTACTTTTGAAATTCATAACCTAATATTAGGTTAAAATATTACTCTACGTATATATGTCTATATTATGTGTCAAAATACTGGATTCAGTTGAACGCTTTCCATCAATTTCAGCGGACGAACTAGGGATAAAAAATCTCATACCGGCTTATCTAGATCCAAATTTGAAAACTGAAGATCTAAAAACTGGAGTAAGCTTTGCATCAGGAGGTTGTGGATATGATCCTCTAACAGCTACTCTCGTGGTAACTCTTTACGCATTATATTATCGATTTGGTTAAAATAATTAACCATTTTTAGTACTCCCTCCGTCTTAAATTATTTGTCGTGCTTTCTAGAAATAGTTAGTCTCAACTTAGAAGTTCGAGACAAAATAAATTATATTTTTTCCTATTTTACCCCTACTAATAATTGTTTTTGAAGATGGAAATAGCATATAAATAGAATAAATATTCAATAAAGAGAGATTATATCTTAAGACAAAAATAAGGGTAACATAGTCCAACCCCCATCTTAAATAATGTTTCTTAAAGGGCATGAAATGAGAAACACGACAGATAATTTGAGACGGAGTGAGTATTTATTTATGGTGGATTTAACCAGTATAATTAGCAAATTCCCAACACTAATTCTTGGTCCTATTTTTTTCTAAATGTTAATCAGGCAGCCATACCCCTAGCAACACAATTAACTCAGTTCATAGAATATATTGGGAAGTTGAAAGGTTTAGTTGGGGAAGAAGAAGCTAATTATATTCTGAAAAATAGCTTATTTATGGTGGTTGCTGGCACTGACGATCTAGCCAATACTTACTTCACTGCTGGAATTCGCTTGAAGCAGGATATTAACTCATATACTGATCTAATGGTAGCCGAAGCTTCTAAATTTCTCAAAGTTAGTATATATACCTTTATGCCTATTTTCATTTTATGTTTACCAATTATGACTCAGAATATTGAAAATAATTACTAGTATGATGTATGAGTCAATTAATATATAAGAGGCATATATTAAAAATAACACAACATATTCATATTTATTCGAAAAATAGTTGTCTGATCTCAAAGTGAAAGAATTCCGTATATAAAGATTGTTCTTTAGTACTCCCTCCGTTCCAATCTATGTGAATTTGTGTGGTTATAAAAGCTTCTCATTAAGGGTAGAATTGTAAACTTAAGTTAAATTGTTACCAAATTTAGAAAGGGTTCATTCTTTTTGGAACGGACCAAAAAAGAAATAGGTTCACATAAATTGGAACAGAGGGAGTACCATTGATTACAAATTAAAATAAAATTTCAGTGAATTACATATATATTGATTCAAGTGTTATTTTTTTGAAAATTGATACTGTATAATCGCTTTCAAAATATTATGTTGTTGGAAATATGTATATATATATATATATGTTCTGTATATTATATACAAAAATTATATAAATTTTATACACTTTTTCGGCTATCGAATATAAATAGTTTGTAACGCGGACTAAAAGTGATAATACCTTTTCTTTTTCTTTTTGAAGGAATTGTACAAGTTGGGAGCAAGAAAATTTTGGATTTTAGGAATTCCAGCAATAGGATGTTTGCCATCACAAAGAACACTTGCTGGAGGGCTTAATAGAATGTGTTCTCAAGAATACAACCAAGCTGCACAATTGGCCAACACCAAATTCTCTATTGCAATTAATTCATTATCCAAAAAATTACCTCAATCCAAGCTCGTCTTCATCGATATATATAATCCTTTACTTGGTCTCATTTTTAATCCCCAAAAATATGGTAATATACATATTAACCTTCTATAAACGTACTCCAAAAAGTTGCTTCTTCCTCTTTTGTTCTTTATTTTTTTGTTTATTTCTTTTATCAATTTTTTGATATGTTATGAATTGATTGTAGGATTTGAAGAAGTAGAGAAAGGTTGCTGTGGCACAGGAACAATAGAAGGGGCAAAACTATGCAACAAATTTAGTGGAACTTGTGAAGATGATACAAAGTATTTGTTTTGGGATAGTTATCATCCTACTGAGAAAGCTTACAAGGTTATTGTTGATCAGATCATCAAAAAATATATCAACAACTTCTTGTAAATGCAGGAAGTCCATATTATCCAACATTCGAGAAACACTCGAATACGCTACTTAAATCCTCGAATCACGAAGAATAATTCAGAAAGAAAAATCAAGAGACCAAACAGAATTGTGCCCACAAAAATTCATCAATAAATTATTATTTTTTATTTTTGTTATTGCTATTAAGTTTTCGTTAATCGAAAATTTGTTTCAAACAGTTAGGGGTGTTCATGGTTCGGTTTGGATCGGTTTTTCTCTAAAAAGAAACCAAACCAAGTAAGTCGGTTTTTCAAATATTAGAACCAAAGTGTGTGGTAGGATAATTGGGATTTTATCGCTTTTAATAGTTCGAAACGTGGAACGAAGAATTCCACTACGGACCTCGAAAACACAATCCGGATGCGCTCCTAAGTCCAAAATCACTTATCGGAGCTAACGTAACCATCAAAATTCAAGTCCGAGGTCGTTTACACATAAGTCAACATCCGACCATCCTTTCTAACTTAAGCTTTCTAATAAGAGGCTAAGTGTCTCAATTCTTTCTGAAATCTCTCCGGACCCGAACCAACTAACCTGTTAAGTCATAATACAGCTGTAGAACACAAAAGAAGCAGGGGAACGGGGCTACAACTCTCGTAACAACCAGCCAGGTCGTTACAGTAATGGCCCTCGAAGTTACCTGATTCAGAGCATGTTGGGACTCGTTGAACAGGCAAGCGGCTCCCACTACATTCATCACGACTTTTTCTTCCTCGGTCACCAAGCATCTGATGTAGCTAGCAATCCCCACGGGTGGAGAGAAGACCCGGGAATCCTCCAGGACAAAAAGCAGTATGTTACGCCTACGATCGGGGTTAACACTTAGGGCCGGGAATCTGTCCACTAGTTTTGGGCTCGATGAAGACCCTGTATTGCCCGATGATGGTGCATTCTTTGGCACGGGTAAGTCACCAAGCCCGGTGACATCTCCCAAAGCGGCAAACTCTACCCCATCCAAGAAGCCGTGGATATCAACCATCCCTTGAGGACCCTCGCAAGAGCGACCTTCCAACATATTAGCCTCAAGAATCGTGGCGTCCGAAAAATGAGGGGATTCGGAAATATCAATCATTCTGAGATCGTCCCTTGGGACATCTTCAGCTACTCGGGAAGCCTCGGCCCCGATTTCTCCCTCTACCATCTCAGCTTGGGATGGAGTGACCTCAAATCTTTCTGGTTCAAGAACTTCGGCTGAGGCTCCCTCATCAGCCTCCTCCGGTTCGGAGGACTTTTATACGGTGACACCGACCCGCACGCCGGTCAGCAGTTTGGAACTATTATCTTCTTCTTCTTCTTCTTCTTCAGACTCATCCCTTAATCGGTGGATCGAGTCCGAAAGCATAGCACCGGTGCCCCTTTAGGCTTGCGGGGCCTCCTCGCTGGTCTTTTCTTTTCCGAGCCCAGAGAAGTCGAAGCCCTTTTTCTCTTCTTCTCTTTGGCCTGCTTCGAAGCAGGTGGCTGGGGGAAGGACTTCTTCTTCATCAGACGAGGGCCTCATTGCTACATCTTTCTCGAGGCCCGCAAAGGAAAAAAGACGAATAAGCTCGAAAAAATCCCCAAACAGCAACTGTTCTAAGAAAGAAAATTACCATGATTACGAGCCTCCTATTGACCATTCGATAACTCCGTCCAAGCACGCTCGGAGTATGGTCTCTGCGACACTAGACCCTCGACCCATTGGTGAGATTGGGGACTACTTCCGGCACATGAGCCACAACTACAACACCAAAAACATAGATGAGGAAAGAAGATAAGAAGTAAAACGACAAAGTTGGACATTCAAGGTGAAGTAATACTTATGATTCATGTTCCATTTTTCAGGAAACGGCATGTCTTCAACAGGGATCAGGTCTGAAGTCCTTAATCGGACAAATCGGCCCATCCAACCTCGTTCTCGAGCCTCGTCTATGCTCGAGAATGGG
Source organism: Nicotiana attenuata (assembly GCF_001879085.1). NCBI lineage: Eukaryota > Viridiplantae > Streptophyta > Magnoliopsida > Solanales > Solanaceae > Nicotiana > Nicotiana attenuata. The sequence continues at coordinate 365,683 of NW_017670721.1, read as the reverse complement.
GCCTTGACGGCCCAGCGAGCAAGCTTAATCATCCCTCCTCGATAGAGTCGGAGACTGTAAAGGCGCATAAGGTGATCGAGGGTGAAAGGACATCCCTCGATTTTGCTCACGAAGAACTGGAAGAGAATCACTATTCTCCGGAAGGAGGGATGGATCTGGCCGAGGGTCACATCATGCCTCTTGCAGAAGGAGACAATGATAGGATCTAAGGGACACAACGTGAAAGGGTAAGTGTAAACACTCAAGAAACCCTCCACGTGGGTAGTGATCGACTACTCGGGTGAAGGTACCATGACATGTTTATCAACCCAACGGCAATCCTCTTTAAATTTGGGCAGGAGATCATCGGTTATCGTGTATATGTACCTCGAGACCTGTTCACATCGATCAGGTACTGAGGAGGTCTTTTCAATCCTAAAATTGGCGACACTAGGACACCCTCCCGGAACGAAATCCTTAAGGGGATAATCCGCCGTCGCTCCGTTGCCGGCGGGCCGTGAAGAAGATCCGACCTCTTTTTGTGGTACTGTTTTGGAAGTCTTTGCCATTATAGAACAGAAGAAAAGGGAATAAGGATAGTATGTGATTTTGTTAAAAGTTCAAGAATTTGGGTGCAAGATTTGTAAATTGAAGAAATCTTTGAAGAGAAGGAAGAATGGGAGAAACTTTCAACGTAATGTTTGAATAGAGGAAAGTTACGGTACTTATAGCTTGCCGGTGACGGTTTAGAACTCATGGTGGCCGAAGGGAAACTGACAAGCATTTAATACCTTGGTAACTGGACCGACGGGATGTTTCAAGTCATTGATTACGTCATGATTGGGCATATCAGTGACGTTCGTCACTTACGTTACAACCCATTGAGACGGAACCCGCATATTGTTTCTCCTCATTTTCTCCTCGAAAAACGAGGGAACTATATGTATACAGTCAAAATCGGGTTTGCCCTTTTTGTATGACTAATCGAGACTAGAACATGATGGGCCGAGGTTCAGCCTCGACTTATATCGAACAATGATGCAAAGTTAGGTTGCCGAGCTCGTGGCCTTGAGACCGATCAAGATCAAGATCGACCAAGATCGAGACCGAACAAGATAGAGATCGAAGGAAGCTTACTGAGCCAAATAATGGAAAGTCGAAATATTTGCAATCGGGCTGGCGCGAATCCCGACACATATCAAGAAGAGGCCGATAAATTAGCCAATCATGGGATTTCTTACCTCAATAAAAATCCGCAGTCTTTTACCGTGTTACCCAAATAATATCCAAAAAGAGAAAATTTCGGGTGGGCGAAATTCAAGGAAGAAAATCAAGTGTTTTTTTCCCCAGTGATAACATGGCCAGCTATATACTATGTATATATAGCTACGTTTTTTAGGTTAAAACCCTTTTCCAAAACCTGTTAGGTTTTCTTCTTCCACTAAGGAAAGGTTTCCTTTATTTCCTATTATTTAGGCATGGTAGGGACCACATAATTTAACTAACAAGGCTTCCTATTATGGAATTAATTTTGAAATTTCAAATTAATTTATTCCATAATAAATTACGAATTATTCCACTAAAAATTCGTAATTTCGCTCCTTAGTTCAATTTCGAAATTCTTCCATTAAACCTTATTTAACTCCCTATGTTAAGATTCAGATACTAACCAAACAAATTAAATTACTGACAATTTAATTTAATGATTACTTCCTTTAGACTTTCACTTAACTTATTTCATGTGTCGGATACAAAATCAACCGGCCGGGTTTATACACGAAAACTTATAAGCTTTCATAAACGAGTATCAACAATCTCAAAAATCGAGACATGAATTCTATCAACTGATTATTACTTCGCCAATGTATATCATTATTGTCCAAATTACCAGGCTTATTGACCCACGAAAGAATCTCGCCTTTTAATAAATCAAAACAATAAATGATATACACAACTAACAATAATTATATCAAGATTAAGAGTATAAGTACATTGAATGGACTAGAAAAATTATTTTATTAAGTCAGCATAAAATACCTATCTCTACTTGATCCGTTTAATACATACAAAATGTACTAGCACAAGAAGTTGGAATTAAACCATTCCCATAATCAAGATAAATTATATTTAATCTTGTGCTACAACCATTCCGATGGTTTGTCCAATTCCATCATTAGATTGTGAACATAAACTTTATGACTCATAAGAACCGATGATTTAATTTTCCGTGTATAAGCTAAACTCTATACACTAAACCATCTACTATATAAGCAACGGACATACAAACAAATACATGATCTATTTAAAATAAAACTTTATTAAATTGAATAAATAAACAAATAATTGTTCCATGAAAAATACTATAACGATACGCATGGCTTATAGTGTATCTTGACAATTTATAATGAATCATAAAATCAATCTCCCCAAAAAAGGACGTTCATTCATATTCCTCTACTTCTATTAATAAAGCTAAACAGTACAATAACTAACACTCCATCATATATAATTACGCCGCCACTATTAACAAACCTATTTGACACCTATTCCTAACGCCCCTAACAATCAATGTTATCAAACAACTAAGTGTACTACAAAGCAAATACAATTATACAAACCCGACTACTATAACTAGTCAAGTACAAATGTTTGATTTCTTGAAAAGGAAGTGTTTTGAAGTTATATACAATGTTTTCTTTTGGTATGGTAAAGTGTTTGCTGCCTATGGTCAAGGTTTTACTCTATGTTACTTTTGTGTTTTTTAGTGTATGTGAAGCAAATGTGAAGCTCGCACACAACGTGATTTTTAAGGCAGTGTTTGCTTTTGGAGATTCAATTGTGGATCAAGGAAATAATAACAATATAACAACGCTAATAAAGTGTAATTTTCAGCCTTATGGTAAGGATTTCATGGGTGGAGATCCAACAGGAAGGTTCAGCAATGGCAAGACGCCAACCGACTTGATAGGTACTCCCGCCGTTTCAATTTATGTGATGCAATTTACTTTTTTAAATTTGTGATTTACATATGTCATTCGGAAGTCTCCATGCATCATTCAGGCGTAGCACAACACATAATTGATAAATCCTTATCCGAGTCAACCTTGGTGCCACTCTACTCAAGTCATTCGGTATATAGCTATAGTTAAACATTCAATAACATTTGTGTATATAGTTATAAATGCTTCATAAGGGTATAATAAATATATAATAGAAAGTTTAAAGTTAAATTCTTTTCAAATATATAAAAATTTCATTCTTTTTGGACGAGCTAATAAGGAAAGTGTGTCATATAAATAGTATTTGAAAACCTATAAGTGCAAGCGAATTTGGGTCAAGGATCTGAATTTTATGACATTTTGTTAAAATTTACTCATATATATATATATATGTGTGTGTGTGTGTGTGTGTGCGCGTGCGCGCGCTCGCGCGTGTGTATATTCTATGTCAAAATACTGGATTGAATCAAATGCATAGCTAATAATACATCATGCAAGTTTGACAAGACTCTTGTGTTTGTCCATTTTAACGGAAGAACTGGGGATAAAAGACCTCGTGTGTGTGTGTATATATATATATATATATATATATGTGTGTGTGTGTGTGTGAGAGTGTGTGCACGCGTGTATATTCTATGTCAAAATACTGGATTCAATCAAATGCATAGCTAATAAGCTACATCATCCAAGTTTGACAAGACTCTTGTGTTTGTCCATTTTAGCGGAAGAACTGGGGATAAAAGAGCTCGTGTATATATATATATATATATATATATATATATATATATATATATATATATATATATATATATATATATATATTAAATATGAATACAATGTCTTATAATATTAAGTATAATAATTCATAATAAAAGGACATAATCGGAATTCTAGATATTAGCCTTATAATCCTATTAGTTTTAGGACATAATATTACATGTTCGGAATCCTATATGATTTACCTTTAAAAATCCTATTAATATAATTATTTTCGGGCATAGACATATAATACCACATGTTAGCATATATATATATCTAATACTCCTTTAAATTCGGGTCATCTTTGTTCGTTTGGTAACTTAGTAATTTCTTAACGTATAGTAGAGTCAATATTAGGTACGTTTCTATCCTTTCTATAGTATACATTTCATCTCACTTAAAAGCTAAACTCCCAATTTAATTAATAGTGGTTGCAACTTTATCTGATATTAATATTATTTATTTTGAATAATAATTTATTTTTGGAATACATAAAGTCGGTCAGTGCACCATGCACATGAAAAAGAAAAAAGATAGTCTTATCATAATTTGAATGTATACTTAATCTCTATCTTAGTCCTCAGACCCTTTATTTGAACTACACAAATATTAATTTTCTATTTCTCTCACCATTATATGTACTTCTCTTTGCAGTTACATATTTATTTATGATCAGAGTGCCATCAATATTTTGGTGTGAAGACTTACCAATGATAGAGGAAAATAAAACACGACAGCAAAGAAGCTTAATCCTACTTGTAACGACCCGACCGGTCGTTTCGCCTTTTTGAACCCCGTTCCCCTAAATAAAGCCTCCCGTACTTGCTTTAACTAATTTACGACTTGCGGGGGCGATTGGTTCGGGGATTGGAAGAGTTTTGAGTAAAAATATGCCCATTTGCTTCTTTAAGATTTCTTAAAAAGACCAAGTTTGACTTCGGTCAACATTTTGGGAAAACGGACCCGGATTCCCGATTTGGCAATTTCTGAGGGTCCGTGGGAAAATATGGGACCTGGGTGTATGCCCGGAATCGAATTCCGAGGTCCCTAGCCCGAGTAATGAATTTTTATCTAAATTGTTTAATTGAAGCTTTAGGGAATTAAAGAAATTAAGTAATCATTGATTCCATAGGTATCGGGTTCGGATTTTGGCTCCGAAGCTTGGTACAGGTCCGTAAGGTCATTTAAGACTTGCCCGTAAAATTTGGTGTCAATCCGAGTAGTTTAAGGGCGTTTTGACCCGTTAGAGGAGAATTTAGAACTTAAGCATTCAATAGTTTGATTCATTTGGTTTTAGGGGGTGATTCTAAGAATTAGCGTTGTTTTGGGAGTTCCGAGGATTCGAGTAGGTCCGCCTCGTGATTTCAGACTTGTTGGTATGTTCGGGCGGGGCTCGGGAGCCCCGAGCGTCAAATAATCGAGGTTCGAGCGAAGTAGAAAAACTTAGAAAGTGCTGAGTCTGCTGCTTCTGTCATAACCGCATCTGCGGTTCTAGGACCACAGAAGCGGTACCGCAGATGCGGTCCGGAATCCGCAGAAGCGGTCAGGGGAAGCTCAGGCAAAATCGCAAATGCGATCTTGAGACCGCAGAAGCGGTCCCGCTTAAGCGGCTATTTGACCGCAGAAGCGGTCCAGCCAATTTGGGCCAAGACCGCAGAAGCGGTAAATGCTCCGCAGAAGCGGAAATAGCTGGGAGCAGACCCTTCATTTAATACGAACTCAAACCTCATTTTATCATTTTTCACTCTACACTTAGGCGATTTTGGTGGTTCCAAAGAGAGAGTTTCAGCATATTATTGCAAGGTAAGTAATCTCCTTCCATTATAAGTTAAATTACATGAGCATTAGGTAGATTAAACACTAAAATTTGGTAAAACTCAAGGGTTAGATCTAGACCTAGGGTTTTAGCAAAAACTAAGATTTAAGCATGGAATTTGTTATGAAATGGACTAGAAATCATATATTATTGATCCATAGGTTGTAGAGAACAATTTCCTTCGAAAAATATTGGAATCCGGGCGCGTGGGCCCAGGGTCAGAATTTAGGAAACTTGTGGGAAAGGTTGGGAAATTACTTAAATAGTTAGAATTCGGCCTTTTAAGCCTTTATTGACTAGTTCTTACCTATTTTAACTAGTTTGCGATCGTTCGGCTTCGAATTAGGAGCTTGGGCTTATTCTTGATATCGGGAGCGTGCTTTGGAGCGAGGTGAGTCTCCTTTCTAACCTTGTAAGAGGGAAATGTCCCCATAGGTTTAATAATTGAAGTAGTTGTCATTGTGTTCGGGGGGCTACGTACGTACTGGGTGACGAGAGTTCGTGCGTAGCAACTATTATGCTAAGTCTGGGTAGTTTAGGACCCATGCGCATGCTTTACGTGATTTTCTATTATAATTGATTATCTTGGATTTATATGAACCCGTTTGACTAAGAAGAAAGGATTTGGAAAATGACCTAAATCCATTGGCACTTTAAAAAGGAAATAATTGGCATCTCTTTGTATAGTCACCCTCATATGTGTATTGATTGTTGTTGTTGCTTGACTATGAACTTATTTATATTTGACCGCGTCGCATGGATGATTCGCGAGCGGGGTAATAGATGCATCTATAGGCGCGTCGTCGACCCTTGGCAAGTGCACAGTTTATTTCTGTTGGTTCGGGCCGTCGCCTCGGCATGTTTGCGCATGCTTATATAGCTTTGCCTGAGAATGTTAAATGTTGATATTGCCTTCCATAGGCTAAAATGAATTGATAAATGTAACTATAGAACTTGACTTGCCAGGATTCTAGTGAGGTTATGAATTACATATCTGTTGTAAACTGCTGTGCATCGAATACTTCTTTATTGTTGAAATCATACTTAAAATATTATTTGACCCTAGTGAGTATCAAGTCGACCTCTCGTCTCTACTTCTTTGAGATTAGACGGGATACTCATTAGGTACATATTGTTTATGTACTCATGCTACGCTTCTGTACTTAAATGTACAGGGTTTGAGGCAGGTGGATCTGGTCACTTCTCTGGTGCGCAGTCGTGAGCAGGCGTGGGACTTCTACTGTGAGCTGCTTCTCCCTTCATTGTCGATCCGCAGCCGAAGTACTNTCAAAATTAATTCACTTTTTAGTTTGTTTTGTTCGTATATGTTATCCATGATTTGTTTTATATTTGTTTAGGTTTGTTTTAGCACAAAGACTAAAAAGTCATGTGAAGTCCAAGTTAAATATCTAATCATTGAATCTACTTTTTTCCTTTTTCACAAGAATAGTAATGTATTGCCAATAAAGAGAATTATTATGAAATTAATTTTATTAAATATTCATACATATTATTAATAAGAATTTAATAGATAAAATTTTATTAATTTTAAAATCTTAAATATTAAAAAAGTTTTAACATAAAAGGTATTATACTCCAAAAATAAGTTATTACAGTTATATCCCTTCCCATAAAGTTATTTTGTTCAATATTTTAGGGCTATTTTAGTCTATCAATATCGTATTCATACTTTTACTAATATAATATAATATAATATAATATAATATAATATAATATAATATAATATAATATAATATAGGCTCTCCTTTTTCTAGATGGATTTGGAAGGCTTAATAAAATTAATTTCATAAGAATTCTCAATATTGGTAATACATTACCACTCTATAATATTCAATACCGATAAAAAATAAAAGAAATATTAAACGAATTGCATAAAGCGTTGAAATTGAGAAAAAAATTCCCACGATAATATATTATTATATTATATTTTGAACTGCTTTCCTACTCAAATAATATTTTTTTAGTTATTAATTTTCCGTGTAATATATAAAAATATACCAAATTATTTAAAAACAATTAAGAAATTTTTTAAGAATATAAATGTGTGAAAAAAGAAAGAAAAAGGTTGGTAAGAGCCAATACCGCTAATATAATATTAATAGACTAAAATAGACTTAAAATATTAAATGAAAGAACTCATAGGGAAAAATAACTCATAGGGAAAGGACGTAACTGCAATAACCTATTTTATGGATTACAATGACTTCTATGCTAATTTTTAATATTTAAAATTTTAAAATTAATAAAATTTTGTCTATTAAATTCTTATTAAAAATATGTAGGAAGGTTTAATAAAATCAATTTCATAAGAATCCTCCGTATTGGCAATACATTACCACTCCATAATGTTCAGAACCAAAAAAAATAAAAGCAATATTAAATATACTGCATAAAGAGTTGAAATTGAGGGAAAAGATATCCCCAAGATAATATATTTTTATATTATGTTTGAACTATTTTCCTACTCAAATAATATTTTTTATCAATTTTTTGTGTAATACTGAAAAATACCCAATTATTAAAAAATAACTAAGAAAATATTTAAGAATATAAATATGTGAGAAAGAGAAAAAAAATAGTTGGTAAGAGTCAATACCGCTAATGATTCTACAAACATAAAGATCTAAAGTGAGATGTCATATCAATCTTTTACTTTTTCAAAATAACATTTATGGTGGATAAAATTATAATTAAGATTAAATATTCAAAACAAGAGATGAATTAATATTAAGATCTGCATCAACATAGAATAAATTATTTTTTATGTTAAAACCAAATAATTAGATTTTTAATTAATTATTTAGCAAGAGAATCCAATTTAATTATTTTTTAAATTCATCATATGAGTAAAATTCTTATTCAAGTTTAAAAAAAATCTTGGGATACACAAATTATTTCATAAAAAGAGCGTTAGAGATTTTAAAAATTAGAATACAAAGTAAAAAGGTTAGTATATTATTAAGAATCAAAATGTTATACAAGTGTCTGAGGAGTACAATTAAAGCTAAGTCCTAAACAAGAACAAGCTTTCAAGACAATATTACAAAGAGTCGACTCTGGTATTGCGGAATTATTCTTTGTAGATGCCTCCGACAGAATCAAAATAATATTTCTATATCATGAATTATTTGCAAATATCATATCAAGAGGCATGATAATGTTAGCAATAATAGCAAGTGGTGTACCAATAACGATTTTATTGTGAGGCCACCCACTTTATATTTGATATACCTCTTCAAACAAATTAAATAACCATCACAAATATGACAAAGTAGAGCAATGATGCTAAATTTATAAGGAAAATAAAATTAATAATATGGGACGAAGCACTTATGGTAAGTGTCAAACAATCGAAACAATTGCCTGGAGTTCTAGAGATTTATGGGATATTAATGAACCGTTTGGTAAAAAATTTATGATTTGGGAGGTGATTTCTATAAGTACTACCAGTAGTTCCAAAATCGACAAAGGCATAGATTGTAAAAGCTAGCTTGCCAAAGTTATACTTCTGGTCTCAATGAAAAAGATTCAACTGACAAGAAATATAAAGTAAAAACAGATTCGGTATTCAGTGTCTTCTTGCTTCGTGCCAGAAACGAAGAAGAGCATCCAATAAAAGATGATTTGGTTCTTCCTCAATACTTGATTATCAACCCCAATGATAATAGTAGTGCATTTAATAAGGTAAATATTTCTATCACTATATTAAAACGCAATTTAGGCAAATCGCATGTTAGAATTAAAAAGCAATCTTAGCTAGCAGAAATGAATATGTTGATCAACTAAATAAAAGGTTGATTGCAAAATTTTATAGTAAAAACAAAATGTTTTTCAGGTTTTGACTTAACAGAAAATAATACCAATAATTACTACCAAGAAGAATACTTAAATACTTTAATATCAAATGTCCTTCTACCATATATATTTGTTGTCAAGTTTATTATTTCTTACGTATGTTAGTGTCACTATATATATATAATAGACTAAGTTAAAATTGATCTTCCATTATATATAGGTTGATTTTGAAGAAAATATGTCTGTCATGCTACTGAAAAACTTAGATACGCTGAATAGCTTTTGTAATAACACACAAATGGTATATAGAAGTTTTTACAATAACGTTATACATGCAAAATTTATGATACTGGTCAACATGCTTCTAAGTATATTCTTATCCATAAATTCAATTTTGATCTTCCAAAACTAAGGAATATCTTTTTAATTTTGTGTGAAAATAGTTTTAGCATATTTATGTTTTGCAAATACAATAAATAAAGCACAAGGACAAACATCCTAAATATTGAACAATATTTACCGCAATATATTTTCTTGCACGAACAACTGTATGTTCCACTTTCAAGAGGGATACCAAGATCGACAACCAGAGTTCTGGTTAAGGCAGAGCAACCAAATCATTAGGAGGAAACATACACACAAAAAATTTTCGTCCACAAAGAAGTATTCAGTAAGATACCATCACATTAAATACTATTAAGCTATACTCCCTCCGGTCCACTTTAAGGTTAATATGGTTAATTACATTGTTAATTAATGTTGAAAGGTGGATTCCTTAAATGTGTGAAAGCAACCAAAAAACCACTTAAAGTGGACCTGAGGAAGTAATACATAATATCTAACTAACATGATAAAATTGATCACTTGTGTAAGTTTTGATGATGTCCTTTTATTTTAAATTCATGTATTATGCTAATGTAATAATATTTTTCAGCATTTAGATGATTGTTGTATTATTATACATAAAATTTCTTTCATTAATTAAATTTTATTATTACTTCATATAAATAAATGTTTAAACCATCACGTGCCATTATTAACGTGCAACGCACGTTCATAGATACTAGTATATATATATGTGTGTGTGTGCGCGCGCGTACATTCTATGTCAAAATACTGGATTCAATCAAATGCATAGCTAATAAGCTACATCATCCAAGTTTGACATGACTCTTGTGTTTGTCCATTTTAGCGGAAGAAGTGGGGATAAAAGAGCTCGTGCCAGATTATTTAGATCCAAATTTGAAAACAGAAGATATAGAAACCGGAGTAAGCTTTGCATCTGGAGGTTGTGGATATGATCCTCAAACAGCTACTATCGCGGTAACTTTTTACTTATTATATTTTCCGTTGGGTTAGAGTAATCTTTTCCAATTAGCAACTTTAATCTTGTCGAAGAAGAGGAGCCTTGGCGTAACTGGTAAAGTTGTTGTCTTGTGATTAGGAGGTCACGGGTTCGAACCGTGGAAACAGCCTCTTGCAGAAATGTAAAGTAAGATTGCGTACAATAGACCCTTGCGGTCCGGTCCTTTCCCGGACCATAACGGGAGCTTAGCGCATCGGGCTGCCCTACATTTGTAAATAAAAAAAGTAGAAAGGAACACTAATACTTCGGTCCTATTTTTTGTTCTTCTTAAATTTATGTTAAATAGGAAGCCATACCTCTATCAACACAATTAACGCAGTTCAAAGAATATATTGAGAAGTTGAAAGGTTTAGTTGGGGAAGAAGAAGCTAATAATATTCTGAAAAATAGCTTATTTATGGTGGTTGCTGGCACTGACGATCTAGCCAATACTTACTTCACCGCTGGAATTCGCTTGAAGCAAGATATTAACTCATATACTGATCTAATGGTGGCTAAAGCTTCTAAATTTCTCAAAGTTAGTATTTATACCTCTATGCTTACTTTCAAATTTATGGTTATTTTTTATGACTGAGAGTTTTGAAAAAAATTAGTCCAGGCGGGAGACTCAACACCCCATGCATGCTCGGAGTATGGATAATATAATATGGGGGCCCAATATCAATAAAACAAGAATTGGGTTGAGTTTCGCTCTGATAACATAATAAAAAGAAATAGATCTTTGGTTTAACTCAACCGCAAAAGTTAGCTTATGAAGTTAGAATTGACCAAGCCATATATAAAGAGACCAAGTCCCTCGTTCCTTAACCGATGTGAGAGACTGCTAGCACTCACCATAGACACTTGCATCATACATTCATCACGTCTGACCGTCATCCACAACCACCATCACTAAGCTCCTCTACCAACTACAACCAGCACCACTCAACACTGTACGACACCGCAGAGCTAATCACTTGCCACCGTCGCTAGCTTTTAGATTGTGATTGAATAAAAAAGTAATTTACATATCACTTTATTTATTTAATATTTCACAAATATAATCTTCATTATTAATTTTTTTGAATTTCTAAAATTTTTCTTTTTTAGATAAAGAAAATTTTACAAATTCTTGTATTAAAAGAAAACAAACCTCTTTAATTATTCAATATTTAAATATAGTTACAATATCTTTATCTTAGTCTTGATAAAATCTAAAGGATCCTTAACAAGTATATTGACATTTGAATGGACACTTAATAGTTGTCTCTCAAAACGAATGAATTCCATTGTAAATTAGATTGTTCTTTATAATACCATTGATAACAAAACAAATTTTCAGTAAATTACACATATACTGATCCAATTTTTTTTTTTTCCCAAGGAATTGTACAAGTTGGGAGCAAGAAAATATTTGATTTTCGGAATTCCACCAATAGGATGTTTGCCATCACAAAGAACACTTGGTGGAGGGCTTAATAGAGTGTGTGTTCAAGAATACAACGAAGCTGCCAACACCAAATTCTCTATTGCAATTGATTCTTTATCCAAAAACTTGCCTCAATCCAGGATGGTTTTAGTTGATATCTATAGTCCTCTACTTGATCTCATTCTTAACCCCCAAAAATATGGTATAACACTCATTAATCTTCTATAAACTCATATATTGTTGAGTTCCCACACCGGGTTGGATGTTAATATTTGGTTCTTTAAATGGTTGTGGGTAGGGGTAGCAAACATGGGATTGGGTCGGATATGGACGGGTCAAAAATGGGTATCAAAAAACGTATAAATTTAATACGGATAAAAAAATGGATATCCATATTATCCATGGCTTCTTGAATATGATCACTTTTGGGAGAATTTCTAGTCTCCCACATTTTGAAATTTGAGGAGCCCAAAATTTTAGTCCTTATAAATGTGAAAATTAAACCCATTGGTTATCCATTGATTATCCATTTTCTAAGTGGATAATATGATTTTTTTTCCCATATTTGACCCATTTTTTAAAAGCTCATTATCCAACCCATTTTTTAGTGGATAATATGGATGGATAACTATTTTTTTAATCCATTTTGCCACCAGTTTTGGACAATCTTCATCTCATGAACTAAAAAGCTAAATTTACGGTTGAGTTAGATCAAGGTCCATTTATTTATCATATCTCTAGACTTTTTTGAGCTTCTTCATCTTTTTTCTTTTATTTTCTTGTGTTCTTTTATTAATTTTGTGATTATGAATTAATGGTTGTAGGATTTGAAGAAGCAGAGAAAGGGTGTTGTGGCACAGGAAAAATAGAGGTGACATTACTATGCAACAAATTTAGTGGAACATGTGAAGATGATACAAAGTATATTTTTTGGGATAGTTATCATCCCACTGAGAAGGCTTACACAACCATTGTTGATCAGCTCATTACAAAATATATCAACAGTTTTTGTAGATGAGTTCACTCAAGATCAATATATGTTTGTAATTGTGGATCAAAGGTCTAAGAAAATGTTTTCAATTCAGTTGATTGAGCTTTAGATGATAGAAATCATTGAACCTCAAGTATTAGTCATTGATATTCATTTATATATGGGTAGTAGTGTTTATGTTCGAATTTTGAAATTGAATGAAAAATAAATTTTAGCATAATAAAATGTCTAGTTGGTTATTTAATGGTCCTTACTTATCTACTAGTGTTGGAAAGCGTGTCAAGCTAATAGAAGAGGGTGGGACCCCCTCTCCCACGCGATTTGATATTTCTCCCATTTGCCGAGTCGAGCTATCACCCCGATTGGAATAGATATACACAGCCCCTCTACCCCATACTCTAGTCAGCTTTCTATCTCTTTCTCCAACCTTCGATGATCCTCCTGCAGGCAAATCATCAGTAACGATCCGACCGGTCTTTTTGAGCTTTTGCACTTTGCTCGCCAGTTCTCGGGCATGACTTGCCCCGTGTAGCATATTATGACTTATGTAAACCGTTGGATTTGGTTTGTTTGAAGCTTGGAATTTGAAAGGTTTGACCAATATTTTACTTGCTTGTATACGATCTCGGATCGGAATTGTTATGATTTGGTAGCTCCGTTAGGTGATTTGGGACTTAGGAGCGTGATCGGAATGCATTTTGGAAGTCCGTGGAAGGTTTAGGCTTGAATTGGCGAAATTGAGATTTTGGCGATTTCCGGTTGGTAGGCGAGATTTTGATATAAGGGTCGGAATGGAATTCCAAGAGTGGCAGTAGCTTCGTTGTGTCATTTGTGATGTGTGTGCAAAATTTCAGGTTATTCGGACGTGGTTTGGTTGGGTTTTTGATCAAAAGCGAAATTCGGATGTTTTTAGAAGCTTAGGCTTGAATCTGAGGTGTTTTGGTGGATTTGATGTTGTTTGAAGTATTTTGATGATTGAAACAAGTTTGAATAAGGTTTTTGGATATGTTGGTGCCTCTGCTTGAGGTCTCGGGGGCCTCGGGTGAGTTTCAGGTGGTCAATCGGACCATTTTTGAAGTTAGAAGCTGCTGAAGTTTTTGCTGTTGTTGGTGTTTTCGCACCTGCGGTTTGGGGACCGCAGGTGCGGCGCCGCACGTGCGGAAGAGCAGCCGCAGATGCGGCCAATGTGGAGTCCTTCAGGAATCGCAGAAGCGGTGTTGTGGGCGCACCTGCGGTAGCGCAGGTGCGAGTGTTTAACCGCAGATGCGGAAATTTGTCATTTTAATGAAGACCGCAGGTGCGATGGAAAAGTCGCAGAAGCGGGACCGCAGAAGCGGTAATGGGACCGCAGGTGCGGAAATACCTGGGTCAGAAGTATATAGTGTTCCTTCGTGAAATTTTTGCTAAGTTCTCCATTTTTGAAGACGGGAAGCGAGCTGGGGCAGTGAATTCAAGGGAGAATCGAAGAGAATCAGTTGGGTAAGTTCTCTAAGCCTCATTACTCATGTTTATGATCATTTTTCCATTGTTTAATCGTGGCATTAGTGGAAATTAAGGAAGAAAATTGAGGGATTAGGGCTTGGATTAAGAGACCATTGAGTGGGGATTTGAGGGGCCATTTTAGGTCCGATTTTGATGTTCTTGATATGTATGAACTCGTGAGAGGATGAGGATTCTATTGATGTTAATTTTATTGGATTTCGAGATGTGGTCCCGGGGGCCGGGTTTGAGCAATTTCGGGATTTTGATGTTAAATTGGATATTTTCGAGTGGGCTTCGTTCCCTTAGCATATTTTAATGATTATGTACTGATTGTGGCTAGATTTGGAGCATCCGGAGGTTGATTCGTGAGGGCAAAGGCATCGCGGGCTAGAGTTTGGACCGCATCGAGGAAAGTAATGATTGTAAATACTGTCCTGAGGATTTGAAACCCTGGATTTCACATCGTTGTGCTACTTTGGGGTGACCCCCACGTTAGATGACGAGCGTGGAGTCGTGCACCGTTGGGGATTCTGACTTGGTCCGTCCCGTACGACTGTTAAGTCGCGTATTTGATTTGAAATCTTATGATATTCCATATTTTAGAGATTGATATTATAATTTGGGTTGTATGCCATGTTTGGGGCCTTGTGCCGACCTGTTGAGACCCTTAGGGGCATTTTTACTATTTTTCCTCACTCTATTTGTTTGAAAACATATCCTCAGTCTTGTTTTACCTGTTTATTGTTTAAATCTGTTTTATCACTTTACTTCTTAAAAATGTTAAAACCGTTTGGGCTGAGTTCCCTGTTTTATTGATGGTCCGAGTGATCGTAAGGTTGATGACTGAGGTAGACCGTGAGTCTGGTTATGAGGTTAATGACTGAGAGAGACCGAGGGCCTCGTTATGAGCATTATATGTATATGGATAGGGCTGGACGCCGCAGCAATACATTGGATCGGGCTGCACGCCGCAGCGATATAACGCTTGGACTGAAGGAGCCCCTCCGGAGTCTGCACACCCCCAGTGAGCGCAGTCGACTATATTCATGGATCGGGCTGCACGCCGCAGCGATATATGGATCGGGTTGCGCACCGCAGCGGTTACTATATGGTACCTATTGAATTGTGTGCTGAGTGGGAGCGCTGATTGGTATGAGTTGAGCCGCGAGTGACTGAGAGGCCTGCCAGAGGGGCGATAGATATATACATACATGACATGAGTGATGAGTTGCCTGAGGGGCCTGCTTATGAACTTATTGATTTTCACTCCTTTTTAAAGTGAGTTTTTATCGAATATGTTGATTTACACTCATCTTTATACTGAGCCTCTATCGAAAATATTGAACAAATGTTTTATAAACAACTTTCATTTAAGCTGGGGTTTTACGAGATGTTCAGAATTTAATCATTGATTTGGCTTTGTTATTTCCACTGAGATTTCCATGTTATGAGGTGTTTATGATTCCTGTTTTGCCCGAGGGGCTGTTTACGAACTAAGTTTTGCCCAAGGGGCCGATTATGGTTTTCATCTCCTTTATTATAAATGGTATTGAACCCCTACTGAAATTGTTGGAAGGTATTTTGAAATGATTTTTACCAAAAGCTAGAATTTAAATGAGACGATTGACTCGTATTCTGTTTTGAAAACCTGTTGTGCTTATTGAGTTTATCATAAATGTGGATTCATCGTTTCCTACTCCTCAGTCTTTATTTACTCTTATTACTTACTGGGTTGGAGTACTCACATTACTCCATGCACCTTGTGTGCAGATTCAGGTATTTTCCGAGCTTGGTGGCAGTTTTCATTGGAGTTAGCAAGGTAGCTGCCTGGCGATCGCGGCTTTGTTTTCTCCCTCTTTATCCTCCCTTATGTATTCTTATGACTTTCTGACCGTTTCGGTCTTGATGTGGTTAGATAGTTGTAGTAGATGCTCATGACTAGTGACACCCCGATGTCGGGCTTGTATGTTATTTCTGCACTGTTTATTTAGACTTATATTATGAAACATTTGTTTAATTAAAGGCTTTGAAATGGCTATTAATGATTAAAGGGTTAATATGGGTGTTGTGTCGGCTGGCCTTGTCTTCACGAGAGGCGCCATCACGGCCAGGTCTGAGTTTAGGGTCGTGACAAGTTGGTATCAGAGCCTAGGTTACATAGGTCTCACGAGTCATGAGCAGGTTTAGTAGAGTCTCGCGGATCGGTACGGAGACGTCTCTATTTATCCTCGAGAGGCTGCAGAACCTTTAGGAAAGCTCCATATTCTTGAAATGCGTCCTTGATTCAGCTTGAAAAAAATAACTCTTTGAACTCCTTCCACGCATTCGTATGCGCGAGCGAGCGCTCAGTATCAGATGTGCATCGATGGCTTGTGATTCCCTGGTTGAGGGGCAAGATGTGATCTCTGTGTGTTGATGTTGGGCCAGACTAGAAAGACTTGAGGCCGGATTGTTACCTATAGCTTGAGCCTTGAGCGGTTGCTTGCGTGAACACGTGTTTCTGGATCTGTATGTACTGTTGTGCCCCTATTAAGGGAAGTAATGACTGGTTAGTACGTGATGAGGGTGATGTGACTGCGAGATGTGATCATGTGATTTGGAAGCGACGAGAAGGGTCTGCTGGAGGATAGATGATTTATTAGGTGTTTGATTTCCATTGTGATTGGATGTATAGCCCTGAGTTATGGGTGTGTGAAGAATATTTTCATGTTTCCTAGTTGGGAGTGAAGTAAATTTCAATGTTACGTTATGAGTTCAGACTCAGGAAGACTAAGTGACTGCATAATGGTTATGACGGTGGAAGGTATATATAAATGTTAGTTTTAGGCGAAGCACGTGGGTTATCTACTGCGAAGTGTTCTGGAGTTGTGTGATCCTTATGTTGTCGGTTAGAAGATCTCAGTTACAAGTGAAATATATGTGTGAATTTAATTTGGGTCGCTCAAGAGAGTGAGTCTAATTGCTACGAGAGTAAATGCGAGATTTGCAGAAGATATGAAGTACCAGATGGTCTGTGTTCCACGTGCTTAGGAAGGGTTGAGTGAATCTCACTATGGTATTATGGCAGAATAAAGTATGTGCGTTATGAATTATGGTGTGTGTTTTGATCTATGGCTTCGAGCCAAGTGGGGGAGTCTGCTATTGAATAGTTGATTGCACGGTTATGTGCTATAATGGTTCCAGTTCGAGGCGTATTTGTGAATCAGTTATGGCTCGAGTAAAGGAAATTTCAATGAAGGTTATGTTATGCTTTATGGGTGTATGAGAATCCGGGAATGACTTGACTTGTTGTTGGTAAGGGATGCTCGGTGCATAGGGCAGGAAGTTGCTTGGTTATATTGGAATGAGGTTACATTCTGCGGGTCAGAGGGCTAATGAAGCACATGTTGTCGGTTCGTTTAATCAATATAACTGCAGTTTGAGTAGAGTGGATGACTCTAGAGACTGGTTCCATTGTGTTCACAATTTTGCATGCAATAATTGGAGCCTTTCAAGTTGTACTTGTGGCTAGAAACTGAGTTTTCAGTGGAAGATGGCTAGACTTGTGGTATTTTCTATATTAATTATGGGATTCTATATATTAGTATCGGGAAGGTGAAGGTAATGGCTTTGGATTCGTAGTAAGTCCTTCCAGGGTAGGTATCTTGAAAGTGGTGCTTTTGGGAACATTTAAAAGAGTATTCAGCGGGTTGTGAGCCTTAGGCTGTGTGGGATTATGCTTGGGTCCCGTGTGGTAAGTTTAGGTTGAGGAAATGCAATGTTATAGCAAGAAGGAGTATCAAGTGAAGGTAAACCAGAAGGGAGCTCAGATAGATGGGATAGCTTGGTAGTAGGCCAGATCGGTATGGTAAGAATGTGATTAGTTCTTTGGGTGTTTACGAGGTAATGAGTTCTACAAGTGTTTCACGGCAATGCTCTTGGGTGATAGTGACCTGCGTTGTTTGGTTGAGTTAGAAGGATTCAGACCCGACGGTTCAGTTTTGTGCAAAAGGAATCAGGAGAGTTCTTGACGGTTTCTACCACGGTTAGAGAGGTATATTTTCTGCTGGCGTAAAGAGCATGGGATGTGTATTTTATTCTAGGTGGGATCAATGGGAAGTTCTTGACTAGTTGAGTACGTAGATGTTTGTGGCTCGGAAGGGAGATGAAGCTCTGATGTTATCCTAGGAAGGTATGGTATATGCGGTATATTGTGGAAGATTGAGATTTGTGTGTGCAAGGTTACAGTTCAGTTCTGAAAGGAAGGTCATAAAACTCTTAGGCAGCGGGCAGCTTCAGATAAATAGAGAAATGAGCTTCAGATGTTTAGGGAAATGATCTTTAAATGATTAAGAAAATGGTGTTGCTAATTGGGGTGATTTGATGAGAGTATATGTTTCCAGAAAAAGGCAATGTGATTAAGCTGATGGTACTTCGGTAGTATGGTGGCACTTTCTTGTTGGATCGACTGCTGATATTCGAGTTTGCTTGGTGGCACAGAAGAATTTTAGAGTATCTCTGGTGGAATGATTGGAATCAGGTATGGTGATTCGTGTGCTATATGGAGTTGGAGACTAGGAGTCCTCGTGTTTAGGTTATGTTATAGTTGTGGGTCGCGGGCGCTGTGTAGTGACTATTGGAGTTTAGAGACCCGAGTGGATCTTTTGCTGCTTGGCATGTTAGATTTTGGATGTGATATTGGGTATAGACTGGTTGTCGTAGTGTTGTGTCATCCTGAGCTATTACGCTAAGGTGGCGATGTTGGCTATGCCGGGGATGCCACGGATTGAGTGGCGAGGTTCGATGGATTATGTTCTTAGTGGGGTGGTTTTATATTTCAAAGACCCAGCGGAGGGCTGGGAAGGATTGTCTGCTTTGTTTGGGATCTCGTGATGGATGTCAGTGTAGAGGCTCCTCATACTGATTCAGCATGTTGGAAGGATAATATCGAGCTTCGAGCCGAAAATTTACTATGGTCTTTGCCAAAAGAGAATTGGCTTCATGAATAGTTGATCTGAGAGATTGTTATGGTTTACTACGTGTTTCATTTATCATTGGCAGTATATGAAAGTGCTGGAATGACAGTTTAGTTGATAAGAGGTTTTCTATCGATATTCGATTGTTATGTGCAGCTGTGGTGATAGGAAGTTATCACACTAGTGTTTGAGTTATGTGGTATATCCTGTAATTGCACCGAGGTTGCAGGTATGGGTTATTACAGCTAGTTCGGGCTTATTCAGAGTATAGATATGAGATTCTGATCTTGTGGATGATTTCGGAAGTGGGAATGTGGTTCTATGGTTTATGGGCTAGATTGGATTGTGAAATTTCAGTTTCTATGTGTTATCGAACCTATATGAGATAGGGTGACTTGGGATCACCCTCGGGTATGTGCATGGTAAGGTTATTCAGCAATTGGTTGGCTTTTGGAAGCACTCTGGGCACGTTCGAGGACGAACGTATGTTTAAGTGGGGGAGAATGTAACGACCCGACCGGTCGTTTTGAGCTTTTGCACTTTGCTCGCCAGTTCTCGGGCATGACTTGCCCCGTGTAGTATATTATGACTTATGTAAACCGTTGGATTTGGTTTTCAGGGTAATCGGAATGAATTTGGAAGAACAATTCTCAATTTGAAGCTTGAAATTTGAAAGGTTTGACCAATATTTGACTTGCTTGTATACGATCTCGGATCGGAATTTTTATGATTTGGTAGCTCCGTTAGGTGATTTGGGACTTAGGAGCGTGATCGGAATGCATTTTGGAAGTCCGTGGAAGGTTTAGGCTTGAATTGGCGAAATTGAGATTTTGGTGATTTCCGGTTGGTAGGCGAGAATTTGATATAAGGGTCGGAATGGAATTCCGAGAGTGGCAGTAGCTTCGTTGTGTCATTTGTGATGTGTGTGCAAAATTTCAGGTTATTCGGACGTGGTTTGGTTGGATTTTTGATCAAAAGCGGAATTCGGAAGTTTTTAGAAGCTTAGGCTTGAATCTGAGGTGTTTTGGTGGATTTGATGTTGTTTGAAGTGTTTTGATGATTGGAACAAGTTTGAATAAGGCTTTTGGATATGTTGGTGCCTTTGGTTGAGGTCCCGGGGGCCTCCGGTGAGTTTCGGGTGGTCAATCGGACCATTTTTGAAGTTAGAAGCTGCTGAAGTTTTTGTTGTTGCTGGTACAGGTGCGGCACCGCACGTGCGGAAGAGCAGCCGCAGATGCGGCCAATGTGGAGCCCTTCAGGAACCGCAGAAGCGGTGTCGTGGGCGCACCTGCGGTAGCACAGGTGCGAGTGTTTAACCGCAAATGCGAAAATTTGCCATTTTAATGAAGACCACAGGTGCGATGGAAAAGTCGCAGAAGCGGGACCGCAGAAGCGGTAATGGGACCGCAGGTGCGGAAATACCTAGGTCAGAAGTATACAATGTTCCTTCGTGAAATTTTTGCTAAGTTCTCCATTTTTGAAGACGGGAAGCGAGCTGGGGCGGTGAATTCAAGGGAGAATCGAAGAGAATCAGTTGGGTAAGTTCCCTAAGCCTCATTACTCATGTTTATGATCATTTTTCCATTGTTTAATCGTGGCATTAGTGGAAATTAAGGAAGAAAATTGAGGGATTAGGGCTTGGGATTAAGAGACCATTGAGTGGGGATTTGAGGGGCCATTTGAGGTCCGATTTTGATGTTCTTGATATGGAAGAACTCGTGAGAGGATGAGGATTCCATTGATGTTAATGTTATCGGATTTCGAGACGTGCGCCCGGGGGCCGGGTTTGAGCAATTTCGGGATTTTGATGTTAAATTGGATATTTTCGAGTTGGCTTCGTTCCCTTAGCATATTTTAATGATTATGTACTGATTGTGGCTAGATTCGGAGCATCCGGAGGTCGATTCGTGAGGGCAAAGGCATCACGGGCTAGAGTTTGGACCGTATCGAGGTAAGTAATGATTGTAAATACTGTCCTGAGGGTTTGAAACCCCGAATTTCACATCGTTGTGCTACTTTGGGGTGACCCACAGTTAGATGACGAGCGTGGAGCCGTGCACCGTTGGGGATTGTGACTTGGTCAGTCCCGTACGACTGTTAAGTCGCGTATTTGATTTGAGATCTTATGATATTCCATATTTTAGAGATTGATATTATAATTTGGGCGGTATGCCATGTTTGGGGCCTTGTGTCGACCTGTTGAGACCCTTAGGGGCTTTTTTACTATTTTTCCTCACTCTATTTGTTTGAAAACATATCCTCAATCATGTTTTACCTGTTTATTGTTTAAATCTGTTTTATCACTTTACTTCTTAAAAATGTTAAAACCGTTTGGGCTGAGTTCCCTGTTTTATTGATGGTCTGAGTGATCATGAGGTTGATGACAGAGGTAGACTGAGAGTCTGATTGTGAGGTTAATGACTGAGAGAGGCCGAGGGCCTGGTTGTGAGGATTATATGTATATGGATCAGGCTGCACGCCGCAGCGATATATTGGATCGGGCTGCATGCTGCAGCGATATAGCGCTTGGGCTGAAGGAGTCCCTCCGGAGTCTGCACACCCCCAGTGAGCGCAATCGACTATATTCATGGATCGGGCTGCACGCCGCAGCGATATATGGATTGGGCTGCGCGCCGCAGCGGTTACTATATTGTACCTATTGAGTGTGAGTGCTAAGTGGGAGCGCTGATTGGTAAGAGTTGAGCCACGAGTGACTGAGAGGCCTGCCCGAGGGGCGATAGATATATACATGCATGCACATGAGAGATGAGTTGCCTGAGGGGCCTGCTTATGAACTTATTGATTTTCGCTCCTTTTTAAAGTGAGTTTCTATCGAATATGTTGATTTATTTACTGCTTTCACTCATCTTTATACTGAGCCTCTGTCAAAAATGTTGAACAAATGTTTTATAAACAACTTTCATTTAAGCTAGGGTTTTACGAGATGTTCAGAATTTAATCATTGATTTTGCTTTGTTATTTCCACTGAGATTTTCATGTTATGAGGTGTTTATGATTCCTGTTTTGCCCGAGGGGCCGATTATGGTTTTCATCTCCTTTATTATAAATGGTATTGAACCCCTACTGAAATTGTTGGAAGGTATTTTGAAATGATTTTTACCAAAAGCTGGAATTTAAATGAGACTATTGACTCGTATTCTGTTTTGAAAGCCTGTTGTGCTTATTGAGTTTATCATAAATGTGGATTCATCGTTTCCTACTCCTCAGTCTTTATTTACTCTTATTACTTACTGGGTTGGAGTACTCACATAACTCTCTGCACCTTGTGTGCAGATTCAGGTATTTTCTGAGCTTGGTGGCAGTTTTCATCGGAGTTAGCAAGATAGCTGCCTGGCGATCGCAGCTTTGTTTTCTCCCTCTTTATCCTCCCTTATGTATTCTTGTGACTTTCCGACCATTTCGGTCTTGATGTGGTTAGACAGTTGTATTAGAGGCTCATGACTAGTGACACCCCGATGTCGGGCTTGTATGTTATTTCCGCACTGTTCATTTAGACTTATATTATGAAACATTTGTTTAATTAAAGGCTTTGAAATGGCTATTAATGATTAAAGGGTTAATATGGGTGTTGTGTCGGCTGGCCTTGTCTTTGCGAGAGGCGTCATCACGACCAGGTCTGAGTTTAGGGTCGTGACATCATCGAAGTCAAGAAGAAATGATGGGCCTGATCTTTCGAGAACAGAGATCTCCAGATCAGGGAGAGAAAACATGAATGTTTTTCTCTCTTTCAAGAGATTCTGTCTCGGAGAAAAAAATATATTTATAGAAAAAAATAATAAATTGCACAAGACAAGACAAGACAAGACAAGACAAGATTTATGTGGTTCAGCAATTTTTGTCTACTCCATGACCCCACAAAGAATAACTCTTTATCAATTGAAAAAAAAAGAAGGATGATTTCCAGTTGAAAAGAGAATGCTTATTTATAAGCAAAGCGTTAGCTGAAAAAAGATTTCAGCGAGTGTGAATATGCGATAGGATGACACCGCAAACAACGCACCGAATTCTTTCTTTCACATTTTCAGCTCACCAACTTTGACTTTTTCTTTCTTCTCTCGTTTTATTTCTTTTCATTCTTGCATTTTTCTCTTTGTCTTTTTCTCCTTCTTTTTGTTTGAATTTTAATTTATCCATATGGGTTTGTCCCATCAATATCCCCCTCAAACCCATATACATAAAGAAAGAAAATTAAAAAAAGATTTATATTCTCTGGCGGCGCCTTCGCATTATCAATCTTGAAGGTTAAGTGGCTAATTGAGGCAGTACACAACCTCAGTTTGTCAACGCCGACAACTTTGGTCAACATGTTTGACGGGTTCTTTGATCCTAGTATCTTCTGCAGGGAAAGAGTTCCTTCACTTATCAACACTAGGATATGATGATACCTCAGATGGATATGCTTTGATCTTGCATGAAACACTGGAACCTTGGCAAGATGAATTGCACTCTAGCTATCGCTGAAAAGCTCACAATTGTCCTGCTATTTACCTAGCTCTTTAAGAAAGTTCTTCAGCCAAATCTTCTCTTTTCTAGCTTTTGAGATTGCCATGTACTCTGCTTTAGTGGTAGATAGAGCAACACTTTTCTGAAGTCTAGGCATCCAGCTAACAGCAGTACCACCCAAGGTGAATACGTAGCCTGTGGTGCTTTTTCGACTATCCAGATTGCCGCCTAAATTTGCATTAACAAAACCTTGTAAGATAATATTGCTCCTTTTAAAATATAGTGACATACCTGAGGTGCCTTTGAGATATCACAATATCTATTTTACACCTTCCCTGTGCTCTTTTCCTGGATCAGACATGTATCTACTGACAACTCCAACTGCATGGGATATGATAGGTCTAGTGCAAATCATAGCATACATCAAACTTCCTACCGCTGAAGCATATTCTTTGGACATGCACTTCCTTTCTTAATCTATCTTAGGTGATTGGTCCTTCGACAGATTAAGATGGCTTCCGAGTGGAGTGCTTCTGTTCTTTGCATCATGAAGACTGAACCTGCTTAGTACCTTCTGTATGTACTTTTCTTGAGATAACTTTAGCGTACATGTTATGCTAATCCTCCTCATCCCAAGCATTTGCTTAGCTGGTCCTAAGACTTTCATTTTAAACTCCTCCGCCAGTTGTTGTTTAACCATATTGATCTCATTTATGCTAAATCCTACAATTAGTATATTACCAACGTACAACAGTAAAATGATATAGGATTCATCAAAAATTTTGATATAACAACAATGGCCCATTCACATCGCGTGAAACTATGCATGAATCCATCAAATTTTTTGTACCATTGTTGGGGAGCTTGTTTCAAACCGTATAAACTCTTCTTCAACTTACACACAAGATTTTCTTTACCAGAAACTTGAAAACCTTTAGGTTTCTTCATGTAGATGTCTTCTTCAAGGTGGTAATTGCAAGAAAGCAGTTTTAACATCTAGCTGCTCCAAATGCAAATTTTCTGCAGCTACGATACTTAGCACCAACCTGATAGTAGTTGATTTGGCTACAGGAGAGAAGATCTCGGTGTAGTCAATTCCTTCTTCTGCTGAAATCTTTTACTACTAATTATGCTTTGTATCTCTTCTTACCATCATGCTCTTCTTTGACCCTGTACACCCATTTGATCTGCAATGCCTTCTTTCTTTTTGGTAACTCCATAAGTGTCCATGTTTTATTCTTTTGAAGAGAATTCATCTCTTCTTTCATTGCTAGCTTCCATTTATTAGTGTTTATCACCTGTATTGTTTCAACAAAATGCTCTGATTCTCCAGCATCAATCAGAAATAAATAATGGAGAGATAGAGTTAACCTATCTGGAGTATTCGTGACTCTTTTAGATCTCCTTAATGTATGTTCAGGAGTAACTGATCCCGAATTTGATTCAAGTCCTTGCTCCAGATCTGGGTCTCCATCTGATTCTATCTCTGGTTCTGATTCTGATTCCGATCCAGATTTCTTCTCGTTCTTCATCTTCAATTTCAGAATCAATTGTAATCCCTCTAGCCACTTTATTTTCTGAAATTTCTTCCAACTCAACTATTTCGGATGTCTGTCTGCTGGTGCTGGTTGGTTCTACTCCAAGCTTGTCCTTGTACATCATATTTTCACTGAATGTGACGTTCATGTATCTTATGATCTTTCTATTTTGATCATCCCAAAATCGATAACCAAAATTATCATCACCATAGCCAATAAAGAAATATTTTTTGGCTTTAGGATCAAGCTTATCTCTAACATTGGAGTTTACATGTACATAAGCAACACAACTAAAGATTTTCAGATGTAAGAGAGTTACCTCCTTTTCTGTCTATACCTCATCAGGAATTTCAAAATTTCGCGGTATAGAGGGTCCTCTTCTTATAAGGTAAGCTGTCGTGTGAACAACCTCGGCCCAAAAATACTTCGG
The DNA here is from genome assembly GCF_001879085.1 of Nicotiana attenuata. NCBI lineage: Eukaryota > Viridiplantae > Streptophyta > Magnoliopsida > Solanales > Solanaceae > Nicotiana > Nicotiana attenuata. Next base: position 339,680 of record NW_017670721.1, on the reverse strand, counting down.
CAACCCAGAATGTATCTTAATACTTGTGGCTCGTTCATTCAGGATTCTTTTTATCCTCTCAGCAATGCCATTTTGTTCCGGTGTTCCAAGAACTGTAGATCATTCCGATCCCATTCTCAGAGCTGAATGCTTTGAACTCTTGACTTTCATACTCTCCTCCGTTGTTAGACTTCGAATATTTTAACTTTAGGGTTGTCTGATTTTCATCTTCAGCTTTCTATCTTTTAAAGGTAACAAACACTTTAGATTCATTTTTCCGAAAATAAACTCATACCTTTCTCGTGGAATCATCAATGAAGGCGACATAATAGTGTGAGCCTCACAGAGAAGTTATAGGAGCTGGTCCCCACACATCAGTAAGCACTAGTTCTAGCTTCTCTTTATTTAGCGTCCTTCCCGTCTTTGAGAAGCTAACTCTTTTTTGTTTTCCGAAATGCAATCTTCGTATAACCTAATTCGACATGTTTGAGATTTGGAAACTTTTCTTTGGATGCCAACAACTTCATTACCTTCTCACTCATATGCTAAAGCCTCCGGTTCCACAATGTTATGTCACGACCATGGTCAGCTGCTGGTATAGTATCTCTCCATATTGCGGTTGCATACAGTGTTCCTTTCTTGAAGCCTCGTTCCATAACCAAATTTCCTTTGGTTATCTTCCATGATCCGTTATCGACTACCGTTGTGTATCCTTCACCGTCGATCTGACCCATGGATATTAGATTTTTCTTGAGGCCAGGAACATGTCAGACATTTTGTAATTTCCATAATGTCCCTTGTGAAGTCTTTATATGAACTTCACCTTTTCCGGCAATATCCAAAAGTTCGTCGTCTACTAGATAAACCTTTCCGAATTTTCCAGCAATATAATTATGCAATAAATCTTAATGAGGTAGAGTGAAAGGATACACCTGAGTCCAGAATCCAAGATTCGACTAGACTGTTTGCACAACAAATTAGTGCATCACTGACTTGTTCATCAATTACATTGCTAAATTTTTGTCCTTCTTCTTCTTTGGTTCTCTACACTGACTATTGTAGTGACCCTTTTTATCGCAATTCCAACAAGTAATGTCTTTGCGATTTTCGGATTGATCTCTTCTCCTTGACTTTAATCTGCCACGACCATCACTCTGTCCTCTTTGGCTGCTTCTCCCCCTGTTGCGGTATTAAAAGCAGATCCTAGAGAATCAGTTTATTCTCTCCGGCAAATATCTTCGCTTAGAACCAAGTCTCTGATATCATTTAGTTTGAGTTTGGTACTTCTCGATGAACTACTAACTACAGTTACTGTTGCAGATCAACTCTCCGGTAGAGATGATCGTAGAATCAACGCTTGACTTCGTCATCAAATGTTATATTAACAGAACTCAACCGAGTTAATATTACATTAAACTCATTGATATGTTCCGTAACAGATTCGCCTTCTGTCACCTTTAGGTTGAACAATCGACACATCAAATAGACTATTTTTGAACCAGATGGCTTCTTGTACATATTTGATAATGCCATCATCAGGCCTACAGTGGTCTTCTCGTTAATGATGTTAAACGTTAACACCAAGAGCTTGACGATCTAATAGATCCCAATCCGCTTTGGCCATATTCTCTAATTTTACCCTAGTCAAATGTAAGTGTAATTTTTCTGGTACAAATAATCCTCTATTTGTATTTTTCAGAATCCACAATCATTGCCATTGAACTTGTCAATCTTAACCTTCCTTTCTTCCAATGCCACATTTCACAAAACAAATTTATGTTAATAGTCCCTGTGTGTAAGAAAAAATATCACAATCGTATAAGATAGACAACAATCACTATTGGTGAACAGTACTATCACTATTAATGAATATTACTTAACTATTGTGAATAGTGTTAGTATTGATGATCAATAGTGTCGCATTATTCTTGTGAATAGTAGTACTTTTCTACCAGAATTACAATGTTTGTGCTCTGATACTGGTTGTTGGGAAGCTTTTCAGACTAATAGCAGGGAAAAATATATTTAAAGAGAAAGCAATAAATTAAACAAGATAAGATTTATGTGGTTCGGTAATTTTGGCTTACTCCACGGCCACACAAAGAATAGTTCTTTATTAATTGAAGAGAAAGATGAAATTGAAGGATGATTTAAAGTTGAAAAGAGAATGCTTATTTCTAGGCAGAGCGTCTGGTGAATTTTTTTTTTCCAGTGAATATGAATATATGGCAGGACAACACCGCAAACTACGCGCCAAATTCTTTCTTTCATATTATCAGCTCACCAACTTTGACTTTTCCTTTTGTCTCCCGTTTTCTTATTTTCATTTTTGCATTTTTCTCTTTGTCTTTTTCTCCTCCTTTTTGTATGACTTTTAATTTACCCATATGGGTTTGTCCCATCAACTTGTTACTAATTTTTGTGTGGTAACTGCTTCGGATGCCATTTTAGTTGGACTAAAATTTGAGTCCTAATATCACGAGTTTAATCCGATAAATTCGATAGAGAAATTCTAATAAGCATAAATGAAGCTTCTTTGTTTATAGAAATGCTTTTCTTAATCGAGGAAGAGAAGATATTATTTTTTTTGTGTAGTGCTCATTAAATTGCACCAAACTATTAAGAGAAAATCTCACTTTATACCCATTAATCCTAAACTATTTACCCTTAAATGCCCATGCCAAAACCATTTACTACTCCTACCCATGGGGCCCAAACTATTTACCTGATTTTTTGCTTGCCAACCAAAAAATTAAACCAGATGCAAGATTTCCGAATGGCTTCGAACGTGTCAACATGCAATGCTACATGTATCCTTTTTCTTCAGCTGGCGTCTCCATTGCTACTCAATTTCTCAGGCCATATAAATGTGCCTTAATTAATTCCTTCTTACCGAATTGGATATTTTATAAATAAAGTCATATATCAAGATTCAAAATTAAACCAGATATAGGTGAAGAAGAAGAATAGGAAAATGGCTCAGATGACAATAGACCCACAAAATGAGAAAATAGAATATTTTGAGTTGTTGAGTGGACACAAGATTCCTGCTATTGGTTTGGGCACATGGTGAGCTGAAAATGAAAAGGACTCTGTTTATACTGCTATCGTTGAGGTATACTCTCAACTAGACGATACCCGGATTTTTGCTTGCCAATCATCTTTCTTTCTTCTATCGTCCAGTTTATACCCAAAATTGAAGAATTCTCTGCATTGCACAAGAAAATGACGAATACCACTACGTGTCTCAATAACTCAATTCCACTGGCAAAATGCTCTACACTTTTTTTCTTGTCATTTCCGTCCTTGATGTAACCCTCTTTTCTATATAAACTTCTCTATTTACTTGTCATTTCTTGTTTTTCCCTCTCTTTTTTTTTTTATTAAATTTGTCCTTTTGTATTCGATGAGTACGAAAAATCGTAGTATGGAACTTATATCCTTAAATTTATTTTTGTTCTTTTATGCTAAGAAAGTTATACAAATTGCAATTATTGTTTATTACCTTAACCATATTCAAAGTGAGTGTTGTTAGATATTGCTTATAGTACCTTCTGGAAGTTCATACTGAAATTTGATAGCATTTGGAGCTGATTTGAGGTGATTGAGATCGAAATTTTCAGTTGAAAATCGAAGAAGAACACAGCTACAATACACCGCTACGGTATACAATATGCTGTAGGAGTATATAGCTATACTGCAACACTAGACTATTATAGTTTACAAAACAGTATACCACTACAGTATACTAATATACTATAGGAGTATATAGTTATACTGCAACAGTATACTATTATAGTATACAATATATTGTTATGGTATACTGTAATAATATGCAAGATACTGTAACAATATACTATAATAGTATACTTATTACCCGTAAATTCACTTGTCTTTTCCCTTTTAATTTTTTTAAGCGTTTACCTAAGCGTGAGGGGAAAACTGAAAATGCAGGAAAAAAAAATTATAGTATGCTATATGATGTAGTGGTATACTCTTACAATTAGGTCCTTTTAGAATTTTTAATTTTTTTTGACAACTGATATTATTTCAGTTTAATAATTGAATTAAAAATTTTTTAACTCTTTGCGTACAATTGTATACCCTGTTGGTATAGCTATATACTATACTGGTATCATATGTTAGTTAATATTTTTTTGGTTGTATTAACTACATTTAATTGATACACAATTTGATTTTTCTTTAGTAATAATATAAAAAAAGAATAATAAAAAATAGTGAAAACAGTAAATGAAATTAGATTATGAAGAGAAAAAGAATATAAAAAACAGAAGTTAAATTAATTAGAAAAGGAAAAAAGAAAAAAAAATAAGAAGAAAACGAGAAAAAAAAGTAGAAAAGAAAAAAAAAAGGAAAAAAGAAAAGAAAAGAAGCATAGAATAAAAAAGAATTGGAGAATAAAGAAAAAATTCCCCACAAAACCTACTATGGGTAGGAAATGTAATTAGTTTATGGGTAGGAAAACAAATGGGTAGACAAGAGTAAATAGTTTTGTTTTTGTGGGTAACTGTGTCAAAACCCCAACTATTAATGGGATTAGATCGAAATTTTTAGCAATTTGACGTGCACGATTTTGCATATTTTAGAGAAATTAACCGCACAAGTCAACCTACTTGATGTAATTCTTACTACACTCGAATTAATTCTCACAACTTCCTTCCATCTTGTTCTCTATTTTCTTTTCTGTTTTATATTTTATAATTATGGCGTTCGGCTTAATTTGTGCGATAATTCCACAGGTTACTACTACTTCTCACTAGTATATGTATCGGTTAACCCTATCTATGAATAAAAAGTTAATAGAGCTTTAGTTAGAGGGTCCAATTAGAAGACATTGAGACGTTCATCTCATATTCCTCTTATCAAAAGCTAAAATCTTAACTATCAATCACCATTTATATTAGCAGATTCTTACTCTATTGTTTAAAATTACGTCACCACAATTAACAAACCTAATTAAGACATCCCAACACCGCCTAACAATTAATCCAAATTTGGAAACTTAAAGGTTACATGATTCTCGTTGACCTAATCATCGAAAAACATATAAATGGTTCTTTGTTAACATGGATTTGATCAAAACTAAAGGCGAAAAATTACTACAATTACATAGATATATATTATATACGTACACATGTGTGCATGTAATTCATGTTTAAATTGTTTAAGTGTTAGTGTGTTACTAATAGAAGGTTCAAGTTTTATATCATTTGGTTTGGCCGAGATGGTTCTTATGAGTGAGTAAATTATGGTAATATTTTTTCCTCACATTCTAATTGATTGTGTAAATATGTTTGACCAAAAAACATAAATTTTGGTTCAAATAATTAAATATGTATAAACAAGGGTTAATCTTAGCTAACAATAATATCCTTTGATCTTAGTTCTGAAAGGAGCAATTGATGTAGTACAGATTTGGAACAGTGGTAATATCGTGTATTAAATGTTCTTGAAACCAGTAGCAATAATGCAGCATTCAATAACAATGAACAACAATAAATATCATTTAAGTAAATAAGAGGAATGATTCACCCAATAAAGAATTAATGAATTAAGTGGATCTTTTCCCTGACAACGAATGATAGACAGATCCTTGGATATTCGAGTTATTCTTGGATCTAATGGAAGAATCTCGATCAGAATCTTAGAGAAAAAGGTGATGTTTGTATGCTAGTAAGTGTCGAATCTTTTTGTCAAAGTGTCTTTTTTACAATGAATATCACATGCCCCCCATCATTGTCTCTTTTTCTATTTATATGCGACATATTCCTAAAAAATCCTAATAGTACAAATGTAGAGAATATCCACTAGAATATTCTCTTTAGGATATTATCTTGAAAACTAGATGTTACAGCTGTATCGCCGGTACTCGACCTCGACCTCGACCTCGACCTCGATCCTTGTTGATGCCTTGACTGCGGCTCTCATCAACTCTTCGACCACATGCTGTGCGGGTTCTCGGACCATCTTAATAAATGACAATTTGAGGATTCTTCCCGTAATGTTATCTCGACTTGAATATTCTAAGGGCGGATTTTGACTCATACAGTTAATCCCTCCGCTTATTGAGGCTGGCATCAGGCGGGCTTGATGAGCGAATTTTGTTCATTGTGGTCGAAACGATTGGGCGAGCTGAGCGGGTCGTGATGATTATGACGAACTAGCAACGTGGCCCTTCGTGAGCCGTGAATTTTGAATGCTCTGTCTCATGATCTGTTTGTTGGAGTTGTGCTGTCCATGAACCAGGATGACGTCATGACGTCATACGTCATCATGACGAGTATTCCCGATGTGTTGCTTCATTTTTCTTATGACTCATGATTGGACCTGCCGCTTCGATTCCGATGCCAGGTAATGATGAGCCAATTTTTCGAGTTTGATGCCTGAAACCTTATAAATAGGGATGTGAGGGTATAATTTCAAAGTTTTCAGATTTCCTATATCCAAACCCTATATCCCCTTCTTTCTCTCCCATTGTTGTGCACTTTTCCCCTGTGTTCCAGCGTTCCCGTCATTTTTAATCCTCCATTGTTTGGTACTTCTTTCTCTTTTGTTAAAACAAGTCTAACATACCTTCTAAGTCTAACGAGGGAAGTGATGCGGTCCCTCTACTGATGGTGTTTTCCCCTCATGCGGAGAATGTCCCCGCTGCCGCCGAGGACGGAAGCTTCCCAACGGTGGAGGAGATAGTTCCTCGTAACCCCGATACCGGGTCTGATTTCTCGAAATTGCCTGAAGCCGACCCTGGAACCTTTAAATTAGCGATGAAGAAGGCTGATTTGGTAAGGCTTAAGGCTAAATATGGCCTTCCCAATCACATCGAGTTGATCCCTGTCGAGTGGGATACGGTGCAGGTCTACCATCCTGGGTATTGTGCTTTCTACGCGTACCCCATTCACGTCGGCTACACTCTTCCTCTCTTTACGCTGGCGGAGGAGTTTTGTTGCTATTCCGGTGTTTTCCCGGCTCAGCTCACGCCTTACATTTCAAACTCATAAGGATGCTCACCAAATTTGTGGAGCTGGCCGAGGTCGAACTCACACTTCGACATTTGACAGACCTGTTCGTCCCTAGCTTTTATAGAGGGACGATGTTGAATCTTCGCCACCGAGGAGGTAAATTCTTAGTGGTGAAGATGGATGACAAAGCTACCGCCAATTCTTGTTCAACTTTTTCTTTGTTAGAACTGAGGGTGTGGTGGCCAACGCCGATGGTTTTCCTGAGGCTTGGAATTGTACTCGTAAGTACATAACTTCCTTGTTTATAGGTAAATAAGTTTTGTTTCGTGCTTGGCCGTGGTTTTAACCTTCTGTCCTTTTTTGTGCAGCTAAATGTTTACCTCCCCTTTTGGTCGACGATATTTCCGTCTGGGTGGGATGTATCCTTCTTCAAAAGGTTTGGGCCCCATCTCCCTTTGATTGGTAAGTCGTTCTTATCGTCGACCTCTTAGTTATTTCTCTTTTTCGTTTACTTTGGATGACTTTCTTTTTCCTTTGTACTTTCCTTAACTTCATCTAGGGGGTCCTCGAAGAAGTCGAAAGCTCCTATACCCATGTTCCAAAAGAGGAAGAATGCTAAGGCCTCGGCTTCCGCCCCCTCCTCGACTATGTCCACCTCGGTTCCATCTTCGATCGTGGATACTTCTGCTCGTGCCCCGGTCCCCTCTGTTGGTGCGTTTTGTTCTGCTCCTTTCTCGGCCGTGGGAACCTCGGCCTCTTCATTATACCGTCTTATAGACGTAGATGAGGAGGAGCTTGTACCTGGTGAGGAAGATTTGATGCCTCACAAGAGGAGGTCTGTAGATACTGCTAATGGGGTGCCTGGGCCGTTGACTTAATAGAGGGTGATTTTTTGCTGAGCGAGACGGGGACCATTGTCATCGGAGATGATGTTGGGCTGGTGTTTGAGATTCCGAGGTTGGCGGAGGCCGACGTGGGTACGTCTCTTCCTTCTGTGATGCCGGAGGCTGAAGGGCCAGCCACTGGAGTTTTCGACACTTCGCGACAAGAGAAGACATCCACATCGTGGCCAGCTGATGATACTTCTTTGGCGGCCACTGAGAGAGGCAAAGGCGTTGCTGAGGAGGGCTATGAGACGGGTTCGGTCATTGATGCGGGCGACCTGAAGATGATGGAGGAAGGGTTTACCTAACTTGTCATAAGGTTCGAGGGGTGTACGAGGACCATTGCGATCCCTATGGATCGTGATTTGCTGAAAAATACGGAGTACGTGGTCCCCAGCCTTGGCACCCTTTATTCTGAGATAGAGGATAAGACCCTTAAGAGTTGGATAGTGTTACTCTGTCGAGGAGCATTGCTGGTCTTGCCCTTAGAGTGAATGTTTAATATTTTGTTCTTCTCTTCCTTTTGTCTTTTCTTTTCGGGACGTTTTCGTTTCTAACTCACTTCTTTTCTTTCCTGATCGCAAATGGTGATTTTGGAGATCGAGCACCCAAAAGGAGGAGAGGCGTAGGAAATTTTTTATAAGATTGAAAAGCAAGTACTTTGTGTATCGACACAAGTATCGGGAATTTCGCCGATGACTTTATGAGGATGTCGACATGCAGGCCCTTCGGAACGAGTTGAAGGAGGAAGATGATGAGCCGGTGAAGGCCATTGAGAAGTGCAGCATCCTCGAGGGGACGTTGAGGAGTAAGGAAGAGGAACTTGAGGTTAGCAGAGGCATGGAGGCCCAATGCAGTGACCTTTAAGCACAAGTGGTCGAATTGCGCAGGCAATTGGAAGAATGTCAGCTTCAGCTGGAGGGCCTTAACGGTGAAGTTGCTGAGAAGCAGAGAGAGCTTGAGACGGCGGAATCTTTCCGTTTGGACGCTTAGAGGAAAATGGATATGCTTGAGCTAGCGAACGACACCCTCCAGGCCGAGTGGGAGAATGATCAGTCCACAACGAAAGCTGAGGAAGACCGACTAGAAGGGAGGGTCGGAGAGCTGGGGAAGGATAACACCCTCCTTCATGATCGGGTGGTCGCATTGGAAGCTGAGAAGGCTCAAATACTTACACAGCCCTCTTCTTCTCATACTTCAAAATTTCCCAATGTTCCTCGGGAATTGTATGAGGAATGGATTCACGCCGAGACTGAATTGGATGTGTATTGAGATTTGCATAAGGCGGGGACCATTTTCGAGGTCGCTCTCGAGGATGTTCGTGTTAAGGCTCTTGAAGCTCGAGTCGCTTGAGGGTATGATCCCACTACACCTGAGGGTGATGAGGGGGATGATGAAGGTGTAGATCGGCTTGAAGAGGGCACTTGGTACGACACCTCTTATCTTGAGGGAAAGGACGGCGAAGGTGGGGGTGATCGAGGTGGCGAGGGTATCGGTGGCCAAGGTGGTGAAGGCATTGGAGATCGTGATGGCGACGATCAGTAGTTTTATTTTTGCCTTGTAACCTTTTGTGTACCTTTACCGGTGTCTTCATGAGCCTTTGTAAAAAATGTTTAAGTATGAAATATCAAAGTTGTTTTCTGCATCTCCTTCCCTTCTTGTGATTTACTTTTTGTACTTGTATATTTTTGCTTCTATTGTTTGCCTGTTTCGCTTTTTCTTTCGTTGGTGTTGTTTTTTGTGTTGTGATGCGGTCGAAGGCCGATAAGTGATAGTTTTCTTGAAATTAAAAGGGGGTTGAACGTAACCTTTCATTAGTATTGCGGGCGTGGGCCGATAGTTGTTTGTTCAAACGTGTCGAACATACCCTTTTATTAGTATTGTGGTAGAGGGCGATAGGTGTTTGTTCGAGCAATATCGAACGTAACCTTTTGTTAGAATTGCGGCCGAGGGCCAATAGGTGTTTGTTCGAACGAGGTCAATCATAACCTTTTGTTATAATTGCGGCCGAGGGCCGATAGGTGTTTGTTCGAACGGGGTCGAACATAACTTTTTATTAGATTTGCAGCCGAGGGCCGATAGGTGTTTGTTCGAACGGAGTCGAACATAACATTTTGTTAGAGTTGTGGCCGAGGGCCGGTAGGTGTTTGTTCGAACGGGGTCGACATAACCTTAACATGTAGAAGGTGTGCTGATAAGCGTAAATTTCTTATTGCTTTGACATTGTTGCTTTGGTTACATACTTGGAAAAAATTTACAGATTTTTTTGGGTGTTGGCTGGCGTTCCAGTCTCAGTCCCAGTCCCAGTCTGTCTAGTTCCTTCATTGGTTGACCTGGAGAATATTGAGAGCTAGAGAAATGAAATATCACTCATGGCCCTGCCTTCGCATACTTCGACTTAAAGTGTTCCCTTCGTCGCCTCGTTAAAAACCTCCTTGAGAAAACCCAACTTGGATAAAACTCAAGTGAGGAAAAAAAGAGTACGACTTGGGGGACGCTTTTTCTCTTAAAAGTTAAAGTATTTGAGGTAGCTGATATTCCAGTTGTTTGGTAGTAGCTTTCCTTCCACTATTTCTAGTTGGAATTAACCTTTATTTGCTTTTGTTGTGATTTTATATGGACCGTCCCAATTTGTTCCCAGCTTGCCTTCCCTGGGATCTTTGCTCGCTTGAGTTTTAGCTGTCAGTTCGTAGTCCCCGGCTTTGAGTGGCCTGACCTTTGCTTTCTTGTTATAATAGCGTTTGCTTGTTGTTTTTGGCTGATCATTCTTATATATGCCATATCTCTTCGTTCGTCGACTTCGTCGAGTTCCTACCTTCTGCTCTCGTCGTTGCTTGCACTGCTCTCATGGGAGTACCTTAGGATGGGTTCTCCGACCTCGACTGTTATTACTGCCTCGGTCTCGTAGACCAAAGATTAGGGCATCTCTCCTATGCTCATTTTTGGAGTCGTTCGGTAAGCCCACAATACTTCTGGTAGTATTTCCGACCAGAGTCCCTTGGCGTCCTCAAGCTTCTTCTTCATGATGTTTAGTATTGATTTGTTGGATGACTCTGCTTGCTCGTTGTCCGCGGGGTGGAACGGGGTCAAGAGTATCCTTTTGATATGCCATTTCTCAAAGAATTTGGCGATTTTCTTTCCCGTGAACTAGGGTCCGTTGTCGTAGCTGATCTCTTTGGGGAGGCCGAACCGGCATATGATATTTCTCCATATAAAGGTGATTACTTCCTGTTCCCGTATTTGGGCGAATGCTCCTACTTCCACCCGCTTAGAGAAATAGTCAGTTAAAACCAAAAGGAATGGTACGTTACCTCGCCCTACCGAGAGGGGTGACCGAGTGGAGAAGTTCGTTCGCTTGGTGAATCATTTCGGCGTACTTTTGGCATTTCTCACATCTTTTCACGAAGTCTGCAGCCTCATTTTTCATGGTGGGCCAATAAAATCCCACCCGTATGAGGCATCTGACCAGTGCCCGGTTGCCGGAATGAGCCCCACAATGGCCTTCATGGACTTCTTCAAGGATGCTCCGAGTTTGGCTTGGGCCTAGGCACTTCACTAAAGGGCCGCCGTAAGTTCTCTTATACAGGTCGTTGTGGAGGACACTGTATCTGGCTGCTTGCATTCTCAGTTTCTTGGCCTCATTTTATCACCTAGGAGTGTGTCGTCCTGCAAGTATGCGAAAATTGCACTAGTCCAAAGTTAAGTTTATGGTTCTTACCTCGACTTGGTCTAGTGATGGGTTGTGGAGATGGACCACGTTTTTGTCTCCGACCTTAAGGGGTGGGTCTTATTTTATTTGCTTGAGGACAAGCAAAAGCTTAAGTTTGGGGGAGTTGATAACTAGGGATTTTGACGTGTTTTATGCTCCTTCTTGCTTACGTTTTGATTATAAATTGTTACAAAATAGTCCCAAAAGGCTCATAAGTTGTGCTTGATTGCAGGTTTGATCGACAAAGTGACGAAATGTCAAAGATCGGCTCAAAAGGAGTGAAACCTGCTCAAGTACCTAAAACAAGGCAAAACTCAGGAGAACAGGCCTAGTGCGGCCGCACTACTCTTTGTGCGGTCCGCACTAGAGAGATTCAGAGAGTCAGAAATCAAGGCTTCAAGCAATGCGGCCGCACTCCATTATGTGCGGTCCGCGGTGAAGGCTCCGCGGCCGCACTACCATTATGTGCGGTCCGCGGAAGAGAAGTTCAGAGAGGTGAAAATTTCCATGGTTCAAGTTGCGCGGTCCGTGGTCATATTTGTGCGAACCGCATTAGAGACCTCCACGTCCGCGTCCATTCTGCGCGGTCCGCGGAGCCTGAGTTCAGAGAGCCAAAATTGCAAGTCCAAGAGCCTAGTGCGGCCGCCGTCCATTTTGCGGCCCGCACTGACCCCACAGGGGCATTTTTGTCCAGTTTTTCCAGCTTAGTATAAATAGAACCTTTTTCCATTTTTAGGGTAACCAGTTATTATAAGACATCAGCTGCGCTCGTGAGAAGCTATTTTGTAGCCATTTTGGGCATTTTAGCTTAACTCTAACGATAGATTCTCTGTATTTTCTTTAGTGTTCAATTAATATGTCTTTTTCTTCATCTATTTCTCTATTTTCTTCTTCAAGCATGAGTAGCTAAACCCATTAGCTAGGGTGGTGGCTCAACCCTAATGTGGGTAATTGATGGGTGTTGTGATTTAAGGTTAGATTGACTATGGGTGTTTGTATTTGGGTCAATTTTATGGTTTAATTTATGAATTGGTGGTTGCAAACACTGGTTTGTGCTAAGTTGACTTGGCTCTTCTTGAGAGAGAGAGCCTAAAGTCTCAAAATTGACCCAACAAGGAATTGGGATGGACTCAAGAGAATTGATAGTCCCAATTAAAGGGTTATACCTCGAGAGAGTAATTACCCGACTTGAACCCTAGTTGCTTGAGCTAATTGCCTACCCATTTGGTATCGAAGAGAGTCAATTGGGCAAAATCACTTCTCTCTACCGAGAGGTGTGAGAGTGGGTAAAATTGTGCAACGGTTATAACATATTTCCCCAATCATGTCAATCAAGCTTTAGAAGCAATTACCCGTCAATTAGTCACCTAGGTGAAAGTCACTACCCTAGTGCCCCTTAATCCATTAGATACAACTCTTAGCAATTATCTCTTAGCGTAATCTAGTTTCAATTCTAATTAGTAGTTTTATAATAGTAGTTTATAAAAGAAAACCTAAAAATGTTGGAAGTGACATTTGGAACAATTACACGATTCTAGACTAGATAGATACATCAACTCCCTTTCTAGCTCCCTGAGGAATTCGATCCTGACCCTCATATCGGGTAAAAGCTATTCGACCCTCTCTTGCTACCTTGTATTGGTGCGGAGTTGCAGCGATCAGAAAGCCAAGGCATCAAAAGCTCTATTACAAAAATGCGATCCTCCATCACTAATAATTGCCCGAGGTGTACCAAACCTTGTGAAAATACTCTTCTTCAAAAATGCCACCACACTCCTAGCTTCATTGTTGGGCAAGGCCACGGCCTCGACCCATTTTGAGACATAATCAACCGCCACAAGAATGTAGGTGTTTCCACACGAGCTTACAAAAGGGCCCATAAAATCGATTCCTCATAAGAATGGTGTTTAGAGGCATCTCATCTTTCTTGAAAATCCCGCCCGCTCGTTGACATTGATCACATCTTTTTACTAGATCAATTGCATCTTTGAACAAGGTTGGCCAATAAAAACCACAACTCAGAACTTTCGAGGCCGTCCTTGCCCCTCCATGATGGCCACCATAGGGGGAGGAATGACAAGCCTCTAGAAAGCTAAATTGCTCCTCCTCAGGTACACACCTCCGGATGACTCCGTCGGTGCAAATCTTGATCAAGTATGGCTCATCCCAATAGAAGTCCAAACTATCCCGTTTGAGCTTCTTCCTTTGGTTAGAAGAGAGCTCACACGGGATGATGCCAGTCACAAGGAAATTAGCAATGTCCGCAAACCATGGCATATCACACATCGACACAGAAAGTAGTTGCTCATCGAGGAATGTATCATTGATCTCTAGGCCATCACACGGCCTTCCTTCCTCCTCCAAGCGGAATAAATGATCCGCAACTTGGTTCTCACTACCTTTCCGGTCCACTATTTCCAACTCAAACTCTTGAAGAAGTAACACCCATCTCATCAACCTTTCCTTGGATTCATTATTGGTCATCAAATACCTAAGGGCGGCATGGTCGGTGTGCACTATGACTTTGGCCCCCATAAGATATGGCCGAAATTTTTCCATGGCGAACACAATAGCCAACAATTCCTTCTCCGTCACCGTGTAGTTCCGTTGAGCTTCATTCATGGTCTTGCTTGCATAGTACACGGGATGCAACATTTTGTTCACTCTTTGACCTAACACTGCCCCACCCGCAACGTCACTTGCATCGCACATGAGCTCGAAAGGCAAGCTCCAATTGGGTGCGGTAATGATAGGGGTGGTGGTCAACTTGTGCTTAAGAAGTTCAAAGGCCTCCATGCATTTCTCATTAAACACAAACTTAGCATCTTTCTCTAGCAACTTGCAAAGGGGATTCACAACCTTCGAAAAATCCTTGATGGACCGCCGGTAGAACCCCGCATGCCCAAGGAAACTTCTCACCTCTTTGACAGAAGTGGGGGGAGGAAGTCTTGAAATCACCTCAATCTTAGCTTTGTCTACTTCAATCCCATGCTTAGAAATTTTGTGACCCAACACTATGCCCTCTTCAACCATGATGTGGCATTTTTTCCAATTAAGAACGAGATTTGTGTCTTCACATCGGGCTAAGAATCTATCCAAATTTCCCAAACACTCTTCAAATGAATCACCAACCACACTAAAATTATCCATAAAGACCTCCAAAATATCTTCCACCATGTCGGTGAAAATAGCCATCATGCATCATTGGAAGGTCGCCGGAGCATTGCACAACCCGAACGACATCCGAGAAAAAGCAAATGTACCATATGGGCAGGTGAATGTGGTCTTCTCTTGGTCCTCCAGAGCAATTAAGATTTGATTATAACCCGAATATCCATCCAAAAAGCAATAAAAGGCTCGCCCCGCAAGGCGATCAAGCATTTGGTCAAGGAATGGCAAAGGGAAATGATCCTTGCGGGTCACCTTGTTTAGCTTCCGGTAGTCCATGCATACCCGCCATCCGGTAACCGTCCGAGTTGGAATAAGTTCATTGTTGTCATTTGTCACCACAGTCATCCCACCTTTCTTCGGCACACATTGCACCGGAGAAGTCCATGAGCTATCGGAGATTAGATACACCACACTTGCATCTAGCCACTTGATCGCTTCTTTCTTCACCACTTCTTGCATTGCCTCATTAAGCCTCCTTTGATGTTCCAAGGAGGGCCTTGCATCATCCTCCAAAATAATCTTGTGCATTCAAAATGCGGGGCTTATTCCCTGAATATTGGCCAAAGTCCATCCAATTGCCTTTTTCCGCTTTTTTAGCACCGCCAACGTGGCATCTACCTGTATGTTAGTAAGACAAGAGGAAAGAATAACCAGTAAAGTTGAATTAGAGCCCAAGAATTCATACCTGAGGTGTGGAGGTAATGGCTTCAACTCCAACACCGGGGGTTCCTCGATTGAAGGCTTTGTTGGAGGCGTCTTCCGATTTTCAAGATCCAAAGAAAGTTTCCTAGGCTCATAAGAATAAGAGCCCATCCCATGTAAAGCATTCATGCACTCCACTCGGCCCGCATCATCATTAACATCCAAATTCAACAATACGGCCTCTAAAGGGTCTTCACATTGATCATTGCACTGGTATCATCAATTATCACAGCCGTGACTAAATCTACAAATGAGCACACTTCGGTACAATTTGGCTGCTTCATTGACTTGCACACATGAAACATTACTTTTTCATCACCTACCCTGAAAGTGAGTTCCCCTGCTTCCACATCCACTAGAGCCTTCCCCGTAGCAAGGAAATGTCTCCCTAATATGATCGGGACCTCATAATCTACCTCACAATCCAATATCACAAAATTAGCTGGCAAGATGAATTTGTCCACCCGGACAAGCACATCATCAACAATACCCAATGGTCGCTTCATAGATCGGTCTGCCATTTGTAGTCGCATGGAAGTTGGCCTCGGAGGCCCAATACCCAAAGTCTTGAAAACTGAGAAGAGCACTAAATTGATGCTCGCCCCAAGATCACATAAAGCTTTGGCAAAGTCTGCACTACCAATAGTGCAGGGGATAGTGAAAGCACCAGGATTCTCTAATTTCGGGGCCAATTAATGTACTATGGCACTAACTTGGTGGGTCATCTCGATAGTTTCACAGTCCATTAATCTTTTCTTTGTAACCAAATCCTTCATGAATTTAGCATAACCAGGCATTTGCTCCAAAGCCTCCACCAGAGGCACGTTGATAGATAAGCTCTTCATCATGTCGATGAACTTTTTAAATTGATTCTCACTTTTCTGCTTGGCTAGCCTCTGAGGATAGGGGGAGGTGGCCTAGGCAAAGGTGCCTTGGCTTTTGGCACAACCGACTCCGGCATGTCAATTATGTGCTCCCTAGACGGGTTCACGGCCGCTTGAGTTTCCAACTCAGTTTCATTAATGTCGATTCTCACTTCATTGTTCATATTGTCATCAACCACCTCTTCAACTACCAAAGGAACCACATCTTCTTGCAACTCAACATCATCATCAACAACTTGCTTTTGTTTCGAGGCATTCATATCACCGCCCCTCCCACTTCGTGTTGTAACCGCCATGACATGATTTTCCCACCCTTTGGGTTTACTACCGTATCACTTGGTAGAGCACCCTTCGGGCGAGTATTCAATGATTGAGAGATTTGGCCTATTTGCACCTCCAAATTCATAATTGAAGTATTGTGAGAAGCCAATTGCGCATCGGAATCCGCATTCTTTTTCATCATTTGTTCGAACATCATTTCAATTCTACTCATTTCATTACCCGAAGAACTAGGACTTTGAGAAGGGAAAGGGGTGGATTGATTGGTTGTTGGTACATTGGGGGTCTTTGAAAGCCTTGCCCCCGGTTTCCTTGGTTCCCATTGTTCCATCCACCTTGATTGTTATTGTTGCCCCAATTGTTGTTATTACCATTCCAATGCCCTTGGTTACCTTGATTGTTTTTCTGATTGCCCCAGTTGTTGTTTTGATTATTGTTCCCCCAGTTACCATTGTTTTGTTGTTGATTGCCCCAATTGCCCTGGGGTCGCCACTGTTGTTGGTTGGAAGAGTTGCCCCGTTGGCCTTGAAAATTGTTTACATATTGTACCTCTTCATTATGCTCATCACAGCCATCATTTTGAAACCCATTACAATCATCATCAAATTGCTCAGAATTCCCTTGGTTTTGTTTCCTTCGTTGCCTTCTCTTGTTAACAAGCATGTTCACACCCTCCATGGCATTCACTTGGCGAGGATTTTTGACTTGTTGCAACTGTGCCTTAGCCAATTGGTTCATAGTAGTTGTCAACTCCGCTATAGCATGTCCATGTTCATGTAGTTCCTTATGCAAATGAATAACCGTAGGGTCACCATGAGGAACATTGGCCCTACTTTGCCATGCGGAGGATGTATCCGCCATCTCATCAAGAATCTCACAAGCTTCGTCATAAGTCAACTTCATGAAATTACCCCCAGCCAATTGATTGACTATGCATTGATTTGTAGTATTGATGCCCCGATAGAAGGTTTGTTGTATCATTGCCTCTGCCATATCATTATTGGGGCATTCCTTCACCATCGTTCTAAACCGCTCCCAAATATCATGCAAAGGTTCCGTGGGTTCTTTTTTGAAGGCCAATATCTCATCTCGAAGTGCCGCCATGTGCCCGGGTGAGAATAATTTAGCAATAAACTTATCCGCCAACTCATCTCAAGTTGTGATGGAATGGTTGGGGAGTCTCTCTAGCCAATCCAATGCTTTCCCCCGAAGTGAGAAGGGGAAAAGCCTCAACCTAAGAGCGTCCTCGGACACATTCGTCTGCTTGCTACCCCAACATGTATCCACGAACCCCTTGAGATGTTTGTAGGCATTTTGATCCGTAGCGCCCGTGAAATACCCACGCTGCTCAAGTAAAGTCAAAATCACATTGGTTATCTGAAAATTGCCCGCCCGGATTCTGGGAGGGACAATAGCACTAGCATTGCCTTGGTTCGATAGAACCCGAGGAACCGCTCTTGAAGGTGGCGGAGGAGGGTCTGGAACGTTGTCATTAGCATTGGCCTGGCGGCTTTGTCGTGGTCTAGGAGGTACAAGAGGCACCTCATCGTCTCCAATATCCTCAACCTCCTCCCCCGCAAGCACATTTCCAAGAGGGTCATTTGCATTTAAAGCCATTTTGATACCTGTAGTATTAACACACACAAATTAGTAACAAAGAAGGAAAGAAGAACAACACACAAAACTAACTAAATAGATAGCCAAACCGTTATCTCCCCGGCAACGGCGCCAAAAAGTGATCGCAGTCAACTCCGCACTACTAACAAGTAGCAAGAGAGGGTCGCAATAGCTTTTACCCGATTTGTGGGTCGGGATCGATTTCCACAGGGAGCTAGGAAGGGAGTCGAGTATCTATCTAGTTTAGGATTGCGTATGTGTTCTTAATTGGTCTTCTATTCATTTTTGGTTTTTCTTTATATTCTACTATTATCAACTACTAATTATAGATGCAGCTAGATTATGCTAAACGAGAATTGCTACAAGTTGTATCTAATAGTTTAAAAGGCACTAGGGTAGTGACTTTCACCTAGGTGGCTAATTGACGGGTAATTGCATCTAAGGCACGATCGACATGATTGGGGAGATATGTTATAACTGTTGCTCGATACTACCCATTCTACACCTCTCGGTAGAAAGAATGGTTTTTCCCAATTGACTCTCTCGAGACCAATTGGGTATGCATAATTGCCCAAGCAACTAGGGTTCAAGTCGGGTAATTACTCTCTCGAGGTTTAACCCTTTAATTGGGACTATCAAATCTCTTGAGTCCATCCCAATTCCTTGTTGAGTCAATTTTGGAGACTTAGGCTCTCTTTCTCAAGAAGAGCCCAAGTCTACTAAGCACAAACTAGTGTTTGCAACCACTAATTCATAAATTAAACCATAAAATTGACCCAAATAACAAACACCCATAATCAATCTAATCTTAAATTACAACACCCATCAATTACCCACACTAGGGTTGAGCCACAACCCTAGCTAATGGGTTTAGCTACTCATGCTTGAAGATAAAATCAGAGAAATAGATGAAGAGAAAGACATAATATTAAATTACTGAAGTAAATATAATGATTCAATTGCTAAAACTACGTTAAAGTACCCAAAATGGCTACAAAATGGCTTCTCACGAGCTCAACTACTGTTTTGTAATATCTGATACCCTAAAAATGGAAAAATGTTCTATTTATACTAAGATGGAAAAACTGGACAAAAATGCCCCTGCGGGGTCAGTGCAGACCGCACAAAATGGTGTGCGGCCGCACTAGGCTCTTGACTCTGAAAAATCAACTCTCTGAACCTAGGCTTCGTGGACCGCACAGAATGGACTGCAGCCGCGGAGGCCTCTAGCGCGGTCCGCATAAACACGACCGCGGACCGCACAGGCTTAAACCTTGGCACTTGACATCTCTCTGAAGTTTGCTTTCGAGGACCGCATAAAATGGTGGTGCGGCCACGGTGTCTTTAGTGCGGGCCGCACAATATCTACTGCGGCCGCACTGCTTTGATGCCCTAAAAGTCTAGTCTCTGGATTTCCCTAGTGCGGACCGCACAAAGTGTAGGCCGCACTAGGCTTGTTTGTCCTGAGTTGTCTTGTCTTTGATACTTGTGCAGGTTTCACTCCTTTTGAGCCGATTTTTGACATCTCGTCACTTTGTTGCTCAAACCTACAATCAAGCACAACTTATGAGCCTTTCGAGACTATTTTGTAAGAATTTATACTCAAAGCGTAAGCAAGAAGGAGCATGAAACACGTCAAAATCCCTAGTTATCAGGGCTGATTTGTGTTTCTACCTTTTATACCTATTTTCATTCACTCATTTGAACTGCTGAAAGATGTTTTAAAGAGGTTTTTACTGAACTAAGAAGTTTTTATGAGTTTTTACTGTTTTACTGTATTGTGCTGGTTTTACCCTGCCTCGTTGTAGCATTTTGCTGTGTATTTACGTGTTTTCTTATCGCTCAGCTGCCTTTACTTTTATTACTTACTGATTTGGCGTAATCACATTACTCCCTGCACCTCTGTGTGCAGATTCAGGAGTCTCGGGTCATGCCAGCGAGGGTTGATTTGCTTCCAGCAGGCTTGTTTGGAGTTGACTAGGTAGCTGCTCGGCGTTCGCAGCCCAGTGCTTCTCCTTCCTACTTTTATTTCGTTTGTGCTAGCTTCGTATTAGACTATGTTGTCTTTTCGTACTCTTAGACGAATTTTAGATGCTCATGACTGGTGACACCCCGATGTCGGGCTGTGTTTGTTTTCTGCAGTTGTTTTATTTCACTCTATTTTGGGATTTATCACTTATTAATGATTTGATTATGATTCATTATAACTTTTAACTGGTTTTGGGGGTTTGTGGCGGCTGGCCTTGTTTCACGAGAGGCGCCATCACGACCGGTTCTGGTTTGGGGTCGTGACAAAAAGATTATCTGGAAGGTCATTTTTGGACTGTAATGTGGCTTTTGGACAGGGTTAGAAAGAAAGAAAGGCATGATAGCTCAAATTCAAACTTAGACAAAATGGGGTATAATTTAACAACTTTTGGAACCGTTTTTTATAGAAAACAAAACTTCTGCCCCAGTTTCTTTTGAAGTGAGGAACTTTAGAATTTTTGACTTGGTGTGACCAAACCCTAGAGTAAGGCTGCCTACGTATCTTGTTGACACAAGAATCAGGTCGAACGTAGTTCAAAACTAAAATTGCTTTTTTTCTATCTTTTTTCTTATCTCTTTTTCTTTTCTTTTGAAATGAATTTTCTAAAAAAAGTTGCTCCAATTTTTACCTTATATGAATATGAAGCTTTTGACTCTTTATTTTTTATGACTCTAATTTGATTCCAAAAGAGGGGAGGTCAAAGAAATTAGCATAGGCTGAAAAGGGGTACCGAATGATATAAAGTATTTGGGTAGCAGAAAGAGGGCCTCTGATTTCTGAAAATGCCAAGTATAACACATGTATCTTGAGGATGAAAATTGAAGATCATGCATAGCATTACTTTTGCAGCATCGACATTGATATTGCAGATATGCGTTCCACCTTTCTTTATCGCCTTGTCAAGTAAAAAACTCTTGTTCGGTAATTTATTCTTCACAATGGATGTCCTCCGTCAGTTTGGAGCAAACTCTCTTGGCTTTATCTTATAACTTGAGATGCACGTGAACTCAAAGTTGCTCGCTTCAAATTGTTTAGGACGCACTCTCTTGTAACAAATTCTTGTCGTCCTCTTATCTTCCCAAACTATCTGCCTTAGTTTCATACAATTCAGGCTTTAAATAATCTCAAAATGTCTAAACCTTTACCTATTTCCTCAAATGTCTGTCTATCATCTTCAAAACTTGTTTCATTGTTCCATGATTAGACTAACTTTTAAGACCAGACTGAAAATTCCTCATGCGCCATGTCACTAGAGTCAGCATGAAAAGAACTGTAAGAGGAAAATAAAACTAAACAAAAACGGACTAGAAATAACGGAAAACAAGGGCTTACATTTTAAACTGATGGTGAAAGGGTTTGAACAACAAAACAAGCAACACAAAACTTAGGTTACAACCCTAGAACGACCTAAATAACACTAAACAAGGTAACAAAACTAATCGAGCTAGGAAAAATGAAAGGATAGAAGGGTTTGGGTCACTGAGTCGCACATCAACATTACTAGGACCTTCACAAGTCTCCATCACATTGACCTTAGCAAATTGCTTTTGGGTCCATTTTGCCAACTCGTTCTTAAGATCAACTTCTGGAACCGAGACTGATAGCACTGAAAACTTCACGGCAAGTGGCCCACCAAGGAACTCAGAAGAGTTCTCATATTCCTTTTCAACACAAATCATGCCCATCATATGTGTCTCTTTATGAATAGGTAATGGACTTTGGCTAGTATCCGCAGCATCTAGATTTTGCACAGTAATGTCACCTGCATCAATAAGCTTCTGGATTGTTTTTTTCAAATTCCAACACTTTTCTATGATGTGCCCCGGGGCCTTAGAGTAATATGCGCACCTTTGAGAATAATCAAAATTCTTTGGACGGGGGCTCGATATTTTTATCTGAACCGGCTTTAACATGTCCAATTGTCTCAACTTCTGGAACAAACTGGCATATGATGCTCCAATAGGAGTGAAAGACTTCTTCTTTTGTTGTTGCCTTTTCATTTTGAACTACGGCCTCGGTTGGAACCTCTTGCTGGTAGGTGGTTGATATGCTTGTAGAGGTGGGTAAGAATTTATGGAGGTGGTGCAGGCTATTGTGGGTTTTGTAGATGTGGAGCATTTAGCGGTGCATTGTGGATAGAGTACTGGGAAAGTCAGGTATGACTTTGGGGATCTTGTGGAGAGAAATAACATTGGGGAGGATTATCTGGAGTATGGGGATATTTATGGGGTAGATGTTGAGGCTGAAAGCGTTGAGCAAGAACGCCCACTGGATCTTATCGTTGGTGGGGCTCAACAACATTTTTTCTATTTCTCTTTCTTCCACCCAAACTTACCGAGATGTTCTGAATGTCTTCTGTAGTACCTTTCAATGCAGAATAGCTCATGATTTTGCCTCATTTGATTCCTTCTTCTACCATCTCCCCCGTTTTTACCACATCATTGAAAGACCTAAAGCTGGGATCAAATGACTAAAGTAGTTGGGTCCCTGAGCTTATAGGAAAAGCTTAACCATTTCTTCTTCATCAATTGGAGGACTGACCCGAGCAGCTTGTTCCCTCCATCTGAGCCCAAACTCACTAAAACTTTCCTCGAGTTTCTTTTCCTTCTTAGATAGGGAGGAGTGGTTTGGGATAATGTCTATATTGTACTGAAAGTGTCGAACAAAATCTTGAGCCATGTCATCCCATGCATACCACATACTGAC
Source organism: Nicotiana attenuata (assembly GCF_001879085.1). NCBI lineage: Eukaryota > Viridiplantae > Streptophyta > Magnoliopsida > Solanales > Solanaceae > Nicotiana > Nicotiana attenuata. The sequence goes on along the minus strand of NW_017670721.1, from coordinate 316,740 downwards.
ATCTTGACGAGTATACCATTACAAGGTTATCCCACTTAAGCTCTCACTGAAATACGCCATCAATAACTCATCTTTCCCACCAACACTTCTCATTTCACTGCAACAACCCCTCAGATGGGCTACTAGATCTCCACGGCCGTCATACAAGTTAAGCTTTGGCATTTTAAACCCCGCGGGTGAATGAATATTAGGAAATATACACAGTGATAGAATTTAAGGGTCCACCAAACTCTATAGAGAACCAGGTTCTCTATTATATTCAACAGAACACACGCACACTATTAGTTCCCACCATAAGCAACAAACTATAAAACCAAATAGTATAGGGAACCAGGTTCTCTATTTGTTCCCACAGTAAATCGCCAGTAAATAAAGAACACAGAGGAATTTTATGTGGAAAATTCCCAGCTCAACGGGATTAAAAACCACGACCTACCCTTGTAGGATTTCAACTTCACTACTGAGCAATCTTTAGATTACAACCTATTGTAACCTAGGAATTAACCTCTTAATCCCTCACTAACTTGTAACTACACTATTACAAGCCACTTTGTAATAACTCTATTACAAAGATTTAATCACTCACTAACTTGTAACAACACTATTACAAGACACTTTGTAATAAGTCTATTACAAAGACTTCACAACTCGACTAACTCTAGCCAAGACTCAAACACAAGGGTTTATGATTTACAAAGGGTTTCCTACACATTTCTTCTAAGTAAGCTAAGTAGGAATTACAAGTAAGAACTTCAACAAAGATACAACACAACTAAGGACATATAATAACTCAATATGGGGAGTTGGTCCGTTGCTATGTTGTTCTTTGTTCTTGATGCCCTTGAGAATCACTTGCAAGATGGACACACACTTGACAAAATGCTTGATAAGTTCTTGAATGTGCAAGTGATTTATTTAAACTTTGCTTGATGTTAATATCTCATTTCTGACATCACTTGGATGATGCGAGCATGTTAGGTGAAGGGCATTCCCCATAAAGTTAACTACTGCACTGTTTCTGCACTGTAGCGTGTGCAGGCAGCAACTTTACAGCGGGGGAGTTGACTTGTATAGTCACCTCGGGAACTGGTAAGGACCTATTCCCTCAGCTGTTCCTTCTGTTGTTCCTTTGACTCTGAAGAGTTGAATTGTGTCCCTAACTGGAAATTTGTTGATCTTAAGTTCTTGAGGATGTGTAATAGGTTCCTTATCTGGTTCTTAACGGTAAGTTTGTTAGATCATCAAAATATAACAGGGATACACATACAACCTATCAATTTCCCCTTTTTGATGATGACAAACTTATAATTCAAGTTCCCTCTAAGAACCAGAATGACATTCACATTTCTTGTATTCTCCCTGAATCTGTTCCCCGTCTTGTTCCCCCTTAATTGGTTTTCCCCCTTTTGGCATCATAAAAAGATCAATAGCAAGCATTAAGCAACGAGAAGTCCAGCTTAGTTAACTCATGCCACATGTGAGCACACAAACATGACTAAAAACAGAATATAAGAGCAATGCATACACAACAAAACGAGGAGGCTTTCATTAATATTTGGATGTTTTAAGCAGGGAGTAGTTCCATTGTTTCCAAACACATCCACAAAATAAAAATAGCAAAAACGAAACTACTAGTCATAAACATCATCAGAACTAAAACAGAGGACAGACACTAAGAACTTGACACTTGGGAAAGGGACACTATTTAGGGAGCACTGGAAGGGAAAGGCCCAGATGAAGAGGCAAGGGTTCTAAGAACCTGTTTCCTGAGGTCGATATTTTCCTTGGTCAGACGGGCAACCTCTGTGCTTTGAGAGCTGCTAGAACCAGGTGCCCCTTGAAGCTGACTTAGCTGACCCTCAAGAATGGCATTCCTTGCCTTCAGCACGAGGGACAATGACCTTGTTCACTATTTCAAAAAATAATTGGTACACTAGAAGGAGGGCCTTCTTTTGTGCCCGTTCCCCGTGCTGAACTGCCCCATCCTTCAAGATGCATTTCTAAAGTTCGAAGAGCAAGTTCCTTGAACAGAATATAAACCCTCAGCAGGCACTCCCAAAATAGATCCCAGCACAGTAGAGTCCATCAAAAAATCAACACCGTTCACCATCATACAAATATGATCGTCCTTAACTAGAAAGAAGTCGGCATAAAAACTCCGCACTTCTTCCTCATACACTTTGGGACTGTCACCTGTGAACAGGTGTGTCCACTATTGGAATTCATATATTTTCACCAATTGACGCATGCCAACCCTATCCAGAATATCAGGGGCAAATGTACGGCCCCACAACACTATTTGATTCTTCAATTTCTCCTTCCCAGACCCCTGGGTTACATCAACCTTGACCTTCTTCGAGGAACCAGGTTCCTCACTAGCACCAGCCTTTCATTTCATTGATTTTCGTGCACTCTTTCCTTTCTCAGCAGATGACACTTTGCCAACGGTCTTCCCAACCATACGCACACCAGACTCTTCAACTAGATTGTCACTAGATTTTTCACCCTCGACATTGCTCACACCCATCTCACTCACTTTTTCAGCAGATTTTTCACCCTCAACCTATCTCAACTCCTTTCTAACCACACAAGACTCCCTTTTGGTCTTTGGAAAAGGAAGTATTCTTTGAGGACTTACGAACCAAGGAACCAAGTTCCTCTTCGACCTCATCATCAACATTCACAACTTGTGCAGGAGGCATTGCCTTTTCATTGACGACCTTTCCATCTTTCACCAGTCTCCTCTTCTTCTTTTCCTTTTACTTTTCCTTAAAACAGACTCAAATTCTTTGAAGTGGATAGTTGTGAAAGTGACTGAGAGGGGATATTTAATAGGGGTAAGGAACCGGTTAGGAGTGGGTGGAAATTTGGGTAGTTAGGTCGGTTCACAAAGAGGAGAGACGTTTGCGTTCAAACAGCGGGAAAGAAAAGAAACTGACAATTGATGATATGGCACCGATTCAATAGTTTAAAAGTTGTGCATGAGAGTACAGAGGAACTACTAGCCTGTGTCGTGGGAACCAGGTTCCCTGACAGTTTTTGCAAATGTAAGCCTCATCCTTTGACCAACGTGCAATACATTAGCTGCTTCTTTGCTCTATAATTGTCATATGTGTCTACCTGTAACAGTATAGAGATGAGTTAGACTGTGCCAGAAAACACATTTTATCTATTTTACCTGTATATCTCTTTCGTAGTCAATCATCTAGGGACCAAGTCCTCAGCTTGATTTCATCAACCCTAGTTCCAAGCGATTCTTTTCAAAATTCTCTCTACTCAGTGCTTTGGTGAAGATATCTGTAATTTGATCTTCTGTGCTGCAGAACTTCATGAATATGTGCCCTTTCTCAACATTGTCTCTGAGAAAGTGATGTTGCACATCAATATGATTTGTTCTCATGTGTTGAACTGGATTTTTTAACATGTTGAAAGCACTAGTGTTGTCGCATAGTAAGGGCACACAATCAAAGAACACACCAAAATCTTCTAGCTACTGCTTGATCCACAGCAGTTGAGCACAGCAAGAGGCAGCTGCCATATACTCAACTTCAGCAGTTGAAAGGGCCATTGAGTTTTATTTACTTGTGCCGCATGAGATTAGACAGGAACCCAGAAAATGTGCCATGCCAGAAGATGGTGTCATCAACATAGATCTGCACAATGGGCAGGTTCCTTCCTCATTTCTTCATAAAAAGAGTGTTGTCAATTTTCCCTCTTGTAAAGCCATTTTCTATAAGGAATTTTGACAACCTTTCATACCAAGCACGAGGAGCCTGCTTTGACCCATACAAAGCCTTGTCAAGTTTAAAAACGTGTTTCCAAACTTATCAAGTTTGTTTCTGAATACCCACCTGGTTCCTATAATAGTTCTGTTAGCAGGTCATGGAACCAGGTTCCACGCACTATTCCTCTCAAATTAATGGAGCTCTTCTTGCATAGCTGTAATCCAGTCTACTTCTTTCAATGCTTCCTTGATATTCTTGGGCTCTATTTGAGAGAGCTTAGAAGGCAAGTGAGTTTCTTGCCTTTGATCAGGTTTGAATTCCTGAATCAAGAGGAGTGATTATGTTTTGAAGAGGGTGTGAGCTCTTGTGCTTCCAGTTGGACACCTGAATCTCATTAAGAGAGGATCCAGGTTCTTCTGGATTTGATCCATGTGTCGTGTTCCTCACCTCAGCAGCTGAAGTTCTATGTACAACATCCACAACACTATTTTTCTCTTCAGATATTGTGATTGAGGGACCGCGTTCCTCTATGTCGACTGGAGTCTCATCTTTAGTTATGAGGGACAAGGTCCATGTAAATCTGGAGTAGTCATCCATAATGACGAAAATATGTACCTCTTTCCTCCTCTGCTTGGCACCCTCATAGGTCCACATAGATCCATATGGAGGAGATCAAGTGGCCTTGAGATGCTAACTTCCTTTTTGGGCTTGAAAGCGGATCTGACTTGCTTTCATTTTACACATGCATCACACACCCTGTGATCCTTGAAGCTTGACATGGGCAGACCATGAACCGGGTCCTTCTTGACCAATTTGTTCAGCAGCGTGAAACTTGTATGACCCAGCCTTCTATGCCATAGCTCAGCATTATCATCAACAACACACAGACAGCTAAGATCCCCATTTTGCAAGGACTCAAAGTTAGCAACACAAATGTTTTGTATCTTTTGGCCACTAGCATCACTTCACCAGTCATAAGATTTGTGACTGTGCATATTTTAGATACAAATTCCGCTTTGTTACCCTTGTCACAGATTTGGGAGATACTGAGAAAGCTATACTTCAATGCCTTCACGTAGTACGCATTTTTAATAGAGTGGGAAAGAGACTTCCCGATCCTTCGAACTCGAAATGTATCCCTTCTTGCCATTTCCAAAGGATACACTCCCTCCCTGCAGGGCCTTCAATGAAAGGAAATCATTTGTACTTCCAGTCATGTGCTTCGAGCAGCCGCTAGCCATGTACCGTTGTTGGCTTCTACCTTTCACTGTTCCCTGCACAAGTAAATCAAGGGTTAGATTTAGGAACCCAAACAAGTTTGGGACCCTTGTAATGAGGAAAGGGATGAATTAGGGCTCTTTTGGACCAAACAGGCATTATACATTTTTATGTGAAGGACCAGGTTCCCTAATAGTAGTTACTGTTTCAGCAAAAACTTTGTTTTTTTGTTGAGAATGGAATCTGGCCTTACAGGTTTATATAAAATGCCTGTATTGCCACAGTGAGTGCAAAGCCAATGTCAGGTACAGTAACGTACTTGCTATGAGGGTTGTAGGGAGTCTTTTCCCTTTAGAACCCGATTCTCTCCCTGTTTCCCCCACTGTTTGTATACATAGCAGTGATTGCATCATAGGACCAGGTCCACTTAAGTGATTTTTCTAGGTCACTCTTCATTTTTCCTAGATCTTCCTGAAGTTGTCTGTTTATCTCATGCTCTGCACACAGACTAGATTTCACTGATTTTAACTCATCTTCAAGCCTAAGGTGTGCTTCACTTATAACTTTCTTTCCTTTTTGAGTATTCCCAGGCCTACTTTCCCTTTTTAGTTCCTCAATTGTTTCCTTTAGGTCTACAACCACCACTAATAGGTCATCTCTCTCATGCTCAATGTTAGCAATCTTCTCAGTTAAAACCTCTTTCTCCTTTCTAACACACTCAATGGTCTCTTTTAGATTGACCACAACAACCACTAGATCATCTCTCTCATGTCCTATGTTTGCAATTTTTTCAGTTGAGGCATCTTTTTCTTTCTTCAGACTCACAATGGTTTCCTCTAAGTCTACCACCACAACTACTAGGTCTTCTCTCGATTGTTCTGCTTCTCCCAGTTCCACAGTTTAGGCATCTTTATCGTTTATAAGACTATGATACGCATCAATTAAAATATTTTCCAAAGATATAAGTTTTTTCGGAGAATAATACTTTAGATTTCTTTTGAAAATCTAAGAAGTTTACCTCATCATCATCATCTTCTTCATCCTCATCAGATTTTGCCATCAATACAAATATGGAATCATATTTTGCAGCTTTGCTTTCAACGGCCATCATGGAGGTGTCTCCCTGTTCATCATCACCCTCAGATTCACTAGAGGAATCTCCCCAGGCATCCAGAGCTTGCTTTACAATATTATCAGCGACATCTCTTCTCTTGAACTTTCTGTCGGGGACCGTGCTCCTCTTTACCATCTTAGAAGCATTGTGTTTGTAATGGTCCTGATTGTGGAGAGGAAAATCTTTGATGAAATGTCCTGGCTTTCTGCACTTGTGACAACAATCGTATCCTTTAGTGTTTCTACTAAAGCTGCCCTTCTTGGGAATGCCTCCATTTCTACGAACCATTTTCTGAAATCTTGTTGGTCTGTCGGTTGATTGAATTTACTCGAAGTTTGGTGGAGCATCCATGTAGATCCTTTCTAGGTGTTAAGCTTTTAGAAAGAACCTGCTCTAATACTAATTGATAGAATTTAAGGGTCCACCAAACTCTATAAAGAACCAGGTTCTCTATCAGGTTCAAAAGAACACATGCACACTATTAGTTCCCACCGTAAGAAACAAACTATAAAACCAAAAAGTATAGGGAACCAGGTTCTCTATTTGTTCCTACAGTAAATTGCCAGTAAATAAAGAACACAGAGGAATTTTATGTGGAAAATTCCCAGCTCAACGGGATTAAAAACCACGACCTACTCTTGTAGGATTTCAACTTCACTACAAAGCAATCTTTAGATTATAACCTATTGTAACCTAGGAATTAACCTCTTAATCCCTCACTAACTTGTAAGTACACTATTACAAGCCACTTTGTAATAACTCTATTACAAAGACTGAATCACTCACTAACTTGTATCAACACTATTACAAGCCACTTTGTAATAACTCTATTACAAAGACTTCATAACTCGACTAACTCTAGCCAAGACATATTCTCAAGGGTTTATGATTTACAAAGGGTTTCCTACACAATGCTTCTAAGTAAGCTAAGTAGGAATTACAAGTAAGAACTTCAACAAAGATACAACACAACTAAGGACATATAATAACTCAATATGGGGAATTGGTTCGTTGCTATGTTGTTTTTTTGTTATTGATGCCCTTGAGAATCACTTGCAAGATGGACACACACTTAAGAGAATGCTTGATAAGTTCTTGAATGTGCAAGTGATTTGTTTTACCTTTTCTTGATGTTAATATCTCATTTGTGACATCACTTGGATGATGCAAGCATGTTAGGTGAAGGGCATTCCCTATAAAGTTAACTGCTGCACTGTTTCTGCACTGTAGCGTGTGCAGGAACCAACTTTACAGTTGGGAGAGTTGACTTGTACAATCACCTCGAGAACTGGTAGGGACCTGTTCCCTCAGCTGTGCCTTCTTTCCTTCCACATTCCCCATAAAATTAACTTTCTCACTGTTTCTACACTGTAGCGTGTGCAGGCAACAATTTTACAGCTGAGGGAGTTGACTTGTACAGTTACCTCGGGAACTGGTAGGGACATGTTCCCTCACCTGTTCCGTCTGCTGTTCCTTTGACTCGGAAGAGTTGAATTGTGTCCCCAACTGGAAATTTGCTGATCTTAAGTTCTTGAGGATGTGTAATAGGTACTTTATCTGGTTCTTAACAGTAAGTTTGTTAGATCATAAAAAACAGGAATACACATATAACCTATCACGCAGGTCATTGTAAGACATGTTAATTTGATTTCCCATCCATTGCATGTTCTTTTGGGATTGTTGTATACCTTTCAGCTTTCTGGATATCTCATCTCGCTCTTCTTTTCCTGTGAAATTTTCATTTTCAATATGAGGCTCATTCCGAGGGTTATGATTGTATGAGTCCGGGACCTTGTGGTCCAACTCTGAGGAGTAGTATTGGGTATCATGAGGTTTGAACTGGTGTTCACTGTTGGACCTAAGAAGAGGTTGTTGAGAAGTTTTGATGGTGGAAGTAGTGGATATGACAGGAGGGCTATTTTCGGGAAATGTAGTTGGAGGACGAATGATGGAGCTACTTGGGAGATTAGGAAGGCTATGATAAGCGGGAAAATCTGGAGAATATGGTGGATCATCTGACACTATGACCGGAGCTTGGATGAGGGTAGCATCTAGGAAGTTAGGTGGTGGAGGGGTGGTGCCTTCCCAGTCATCCAAGCCTGATACATGTCCGCCATGTGTTGTTTTAACAGCCTTACCTCTTCAACCAACCTAATGTCATGTTCAACCAATTGCTTTCGGGCACCAGTATCAACCAACTCAATTTCGCTGATATCTGCCATTGCCTTTCGACTTTATGTTGTAGGGAAGAGTTACCAGTTTAATAACCACAAACTAACCACCCTTCTGATATAATGAAGATAACAAAGAGGAACTAAATGAAGTCATCACGTTAGCGTTAAGGCATTTAATATAAGATACTCTCACATTATGTACAATGCACCTAGTCACAGTTAGCGAATCTATAACGACTTCGAGGGTACGAAGGTCACTCTTCTTGCCCCTTTTCCTCTTCTTTTTTTTTTTTGCTTGCGCTCCTTGATTTTTCATTTTCTTCCCTCTCTTTTTCTTTTTGATTATCACTCTTTTCTTTCCTCTCATTTCTCACATCCCACAACTTCATCTTTTTTCTTTTAATTTTAAAAATAATTTGATCGAACCCGATGTAGGTTGCCTACGTATCTCACATCCGGTGAGAATCAGACCAAGCGTAGTTCTGGAAAAGTAATGTACAAAATAAACTAAAAACAAAAATCTTTTTGGATTTTTTCATTTATAATGTTTTTTTTGGTGTTTCAAATACAAATAGGAAGTACTATAACAAAAGACTCGACAAAATCAACTAGACTATGACAGACTCTAACATAACCTAAAAGACGCGATACTACTGGGTAAGACTACTAAGTAAAAGACAAATATAAAAACAGACTCAAAATATAAAAGTCTCTTTAAGCAACTCCTGAATGCTATAAAGGTCATGGGATAAGTGGATTCATACCTGAATGAGAAGAATAAGAACAAATAGAGTTAGTGACTCAGAACATTATGTGAATAATAACACTTCATTGACAGATGCAAGACATTACTGAAGTTATTTTTGCAAAATGGAATACGTGGCCAAAAGGTGGCTACAAGTGCAAACTCAACAAAGGTGACCCCTAAGTCACAGAGATAACTCATTAAGGCCTACATGGCCTCAAACTTCCAATAATCATAGTCCTCAAAATTACATTGCAAATATGACCCCTTTGCAGAAATGGCCTATGTGGCAAAAAATTGTGATGACCCAAAAGGTCATCACTCGTTTTGAAAGTAAATTCTGTGTTATGAGGCCTTAAAAACCTCTTTTTGTCCCACTTCGATTTGCGTGCGCAATCCGGGCGCGTTTTCGAAAAGTTTTTATGTGAAAACTAAGTAAAATATGGAAATTGGCTTTTAAAATTGAATAAAGTTGACTTTGGTCAACATTCTTGGTAAACAGACCCGGACCCGTGATGCAACGGTCTCGTAGGGTCCGTAGTAAAATATGGGACTTGGGCGTATGCCCGGAATCGAATTCCGAGGTCCCAAGCCCGAGAAATGAATTTTTAAAGAAAATTATTTTCTGGAAAATATAAAGGTTTTTAGAAGTGAATTGATGCATTTTCTTGATGGTATCCGGCCCGTATCTTGGTTCCGGAGCCCGGTACAAGTTTGAAATAATGATTAAGTTAAATCTGTAAAATTTGGTAAAGATCGAAATTGGTTTGGTATAAAATGGACCTATAGTTGAGGAAATAGTAATTTTGATGTTCTTGAGTGATTTCATGAATTTGAGGTTTAATTCATAGTTGTTGATGTTATTTTGATGTTTTGATCGCACGAGCAAGTCCGTATGATGGTTCTGAACTTGCGTGCATGTTTGGTTTGGAGCCCCGAGGGCTCTGGTGAGTTTTGGATAGGCCACGGAGTGCATTTAGACTTGAAAAAATAAATAACTGTTGCAGGTTCAGAGAAGTCGCAGGTCTCTGAACCAGGCTTCGCGATCAGCGGTGGAGTCTTCGCGACCGCGGTGGGCTCTTCGCGACCGCGGTGGGGTTGATGCGGTCAGCGGTGAGCAAGGCCATGTCTTCGCGGCCGCGCTCGATATTTTGCGGTCCGCGGTGGACTTCCCGGCCGCGGTCCTTTTTCTGCGGTCAGCGGTGAGGATCTGAGAGGACTATATATAAACGAGCCTTTTCTGCCATTTTTCATTTTTTTCAAAAACCTAAAGCATAAGAGGCGATTTTTCAAACACTCTTTCTTCCCCAAAACAAAAGTAAGTGATTTTAAACTCATTTCTTTCACTCCTTAACTTCTTTTTACAAGATTTCATCCTAGAATCTAGGGTTTTCATAGTGGAATTGGGAATTTTGGGTAGAGCTTAGGAATATTGAAATTTGGGGATATAGACCTCAAATTGAGGTCAGATTCCAAAACCATTATATATCCGGGCTCGGGGGTGAATGTGCAATCGGGTTTGGTCCAAATTTCGG
>NW_017670721.1:277456-306204 GCF_001879085.1 Nicotiana attenuata | reverse complement strand
ATAACCGAGTGCGGCAAAGCTGTCTTAGGGACATCGGATGCCTAATCACCTCAAGACGATGGTAGCCAAGATCTCAACAGTCGACTTAGCAAAACACTTGGCACCTAAAAGCTGGTCAAAACAATCAATCAATTCCTCGCAAGGGTACTTATTCTTGATTGCTTGACCTGTTCAATTGCCGGTAGTCTATACATCATCCTCATCCGATCCGTCCTTGCTTCTTAACAAACAACGATCCGCGCACTCCCACGGCGAGACACTGAGGTCCTAATAAAGCCTTATCAAAGCAAGATATCTTGCAATTGATCTTCAACTCTTTCCACTCCAAGCGGAGGCATACGATACGGCGGCAATAGAAATGGGTCTGAGTGCCCAGAGCCCAAATCAATGCAGAATGTCAATATCCCTGTCGGTGGCATACCCGACCGGTCTGAAGGAAATAAGCTCAGGAAACTCACGAACCCAGGCACAGAATCCATAGGAGGAAACCTCGGCAACTAGAATCACGAAATACCGCCAAATAGCAAACATCCCTTATACAACCATATACCTCGAGCCTTCATATATGCGATAAACCCTACGGGTAAAGAATGACCAGGAGGTCTGTCTTAATCTAGACAGGTATAACCGTGAAGGCTAACGTCACAGTCTTGGCATGAAATCCAAGATATTGTGGTAGAGGTATAACCAGTCCAGCCCCAAGATGCACAATAAATCTAAAACCATAGTCCAAAATAACAATCTACTCAGAATTCTCAAGACCGACCACATCACAACTATAACAGGAACAAATGGACACAGTTACCACCATAAGAATCACACAAAGTCACCGGTGTATATGACACATAAACAGGAGCATCAAGGAATCACTAGGCATGACCAGATATCGCGCTGGGCATTGGCACCGTATCTGGTATGCTAGTGATTCCTTGAGTGCTTCCTGTTAATGTGTCCTACACCGTGTGTGATTCTATTGTGGTAGACTGTGTCCATTGTTCTGTATAGTTGTGATATTGGGGGTTCTTTGAGACTCTCGAATGTAAGAATTTGTTTACTTTTGCGATATGGCTTGATTTTTGATGTCGATGATTGGGGATGGACTGGTTATCACCATTACTACAAATATCTTTGGATTGTCATGCCAAACTGTGACGTTAGCTCTTACCGGTTCTACCATCGTCCTAAGATTAGAGAGGACTCTGGTCAATCTCCGTAGGGTTGATCTTCATATACTTGAAGCCTCGGTATATAAGTGGTTGATAATGGGATGTTTGGCTAGTTTGGCGTATGTCGTGATTCTAGGTGCCGGGAGGTTCCTTCCCTATGGATCTCTGTGCTGTGGTACGATGAGTTTCCTGAGCTATTTCCTTCAGACTCTGTCGGAGGTATGTCCACCGACGATAGTTGAACTTTCTGCATTGAATTTGGCTCTGGGTCTCAGCCCATTTCTATTCGAGCGTATTCGTACTGCCCCGCTTGAGTTGAAAGAATTGAAGCGCGCAATTGCAAGACTTGCTTGATAAGGCTTCATTAGGCCAGTGTCTCCGCCGTGGGGTGCGCCGGTGTTGTTTGGTTAGAAGAAAGGACGGATCGATGAGGGATGTGTATAGACTACGGCAATGAACAAGGTCACAATCAAGAAATAAGATACCACTTGCCGGGATTGATGATTTCTGTTTGGAACCGCAGCTTTAGGTGCCCCAAGTGTTTTTCCAAGAGTCGACTTGAGATCTGGCTTACCATCAGTTGAGGATTGAGGGCATCCGATTTCCCTAGACAGCTTTCCGCACTCGGTATGGGCGATAATGAGTTGTCTTGGTCGATGTCATTCGGGTTGACAATGCCCAGGAGCTTCATGGTTTGATGAACCGCAGTGTTTCAGTGCCTTTTTGAAATTCCTTCGTAATTGGTCTTCATTGAGATATTTGATTCTATTCCCGCAGCCGGGAAGCACGAGCAGCATCTTCGAGAGTCGTTCTTTCAGACTTGAGGGATAGTTAAGTTGTATGCCTAAGTTTATTCGAAGTTGCGAGTTTTTGGTTGACTCAGTTTGCATTCTGGGCCACGTTATACCAGCAGAGAGTATTCAGGTGGTTATCCGAAGAGATAGAGGCACGTTCAAGAACTGGCGTCGACCACATACTTACTGGATCCGGTGTTTCTTGGTCTTTGGCAGGCTTATTACGTCAGTTTATTGGTGGGAGTTTCCAATCTATCGCATCCCCGTGGACCATGTTGACCCAGAATGAGTGCCCAGATCAGGTGTCGGACGAGTGTGAGGCGAGCTTTCAGAAGCTCAAGACAGCTTGACTACAGGCGCCAACGTGTTGGTTTCCCCAAGTCTCGGGCCATACCACAGTTTATTTGAGATTCTCGATATTGGACTTGGTGCGGTAATTGATGCGGATGTGCCAAGGTCATTGCTTTATGCTTACAGCAGTTGAAGATTTTATGAGAAGAATTATCCAATTCATGATTTGGGTAAGCAGCCATTAGTTCACGCGCTGAAGATTTGGCGCACGTGATATTGTATGGCGTGTCATGTGAGGTGTTCACGGATCACAAGCAGTCATGCAGTAGCAAGGACACTAAATTTAGGCCATGGGAGGTGTTGGAGCTAGTTGAAGACTATGATATCACCATCTTATATCATCGGGAAGGCAAATGTGATGGTTACGATGCTTGGTGAGTAGAAAGTAGCCAAGTATGGCGGATCTCGCACCGCTATTTCCAGGTCGTGTGAGGACCGCTGATTTGGCATTCAGGGCTTTGGCAATCAGTTCGTGATGGTTGGATGTCTCTGAGCCACCGTTGTGTTAGCTTGCACAGTCGGCTGTTCTTCTTAGTTTGGAGCGCATTTGGAGATCGACAGTTATGACCTCATTATGTGTGTATGCTTAGACACCAGTGCGGCACGGATGGTGCCAAGCAGGTTACAGGTTGGAGATAGGATGCGAGTCTGATGATGCAGGGTCGTATTTGTGGGCATTATGAGTTCTTGGTGATGTCATTCGGGTTGACAAATGCCCCAGGAGCTTTCATGGATTTGATGAACCGAGTGTTCAGGCCTTATTTGAATTCCTTCGTAATTGTCTTCATTGAAGATATTTTGATCTATTCCCGCAGCCGGGAAGAGCACGAGCAGCATCTTCGAGTCGTTCTTCAGACTCTGAGGGATAGTTAGTTGTATGCTAAGTTTTCGAAGTGCGAGTTTTGGTTGAGCTCAGTTGCATTCTTGGGCCACGTTGTACCAGCAGAGAGTATTCAGGTGGTTCCGAAGAAGATAGAGGCAGTCAAGAACTGGCCTCGACCCACATCAGCTACTGAGATCCGGTGTTTCTTGGGTTTGGCAGGCTATTACCGTCAGTTTGTGGTGGGGTTTTCATCTATCGCATCCCCGATGACCAGGTTGACCCAGAAGGGTGCCCAGATCAGGTGGTCGGACGAGTGTGAGGCGAGCTTTCAGAAGCTCAAGACAGCTTTGACTACGGCGCCAGTGTTGGTTTTCCCACAGGTTCAGGGCCATACACAGTTTATTGTGACGCATCTCGTATTGGACTTGGTGCGGTATTGATGCAGGATGGCAAGGTCATTGCTTATGCTTCACAGCAGTTGAAGATTTATGAGAAGAATTATCCAATTCATGATTTGGAGTAAGCAGCCATTGTTCACGCGCTGAAGATTTGGCGGCACTATTTGTATGGCGTGTCATGTGAGGTGTTCACGGATCACAAGAGTCTGCAGTAGCAGAAGGAACTAAATTTGAGGCATGGGAGGTGGTTGGAGCTGTTGAAAGACTATGATATCACCATCTTATATCATCCGGGGAAGGCAAATGTGATGGTCGATGCTTGGAGTAGAAAGTCAGCCAGTATGGGCAGTCTCGCGTATATTCCGGTCGGTGAGAGACCGCTTGATTTGGATTCAGGCTTTGGCCAATCAGTTCGTGAGGTTGGATGTCTCTGAGCCCAGCCGTGTGTTAGCTTGCACAGTCGCTCGTTCTTCATTATTTGAGCGCATTTGAGATCGACAGTATGATGATCCTCATTTGTGTGTTCTTAGGGACACAGTGCGGCACGGAGGTGCCAAGCAGGTTACAGTTGGAGATGATGGAGTCTTGAGGATGCAGGGTCGTATTTGTGTGCCTAATATGGATAGGCTTCGCGAGTTGATTCTAGAGGAGGCCCATAGTTCCCGGTACTCTATTCATCCGGGCGCCGCTAAGATGTATCAGGATTTGCGGCAGCATTATTGGTGGAGGAGGATGAAGAAGGACATTGTTGCCTATGTAGCTCGGTGTTTGAATTGTCAGCAGGTAAAGTACGAGCATCAAAGACTTGGTGGTTTGTTTCAGAAGATTGAGATTCCTGAGTGGAAGTGGGAGCGGATCAATATGGACTTCGTTGTTGGACTCCCGCGGACTCAGAGAAAGTTCGATGCAGTGTGGGTTATTGTTGATAGGCTGACCAAGTCAGCACATTTCATTCCTGTGGTAGTCTCCTATTCTTCTGAGAGGTTAGCTGAGATCTATATCCGGGAGATTGTTCGTCTTCATGGTGTGCCCGTGTCTATTATTTCTGACCGAGGTACGCAGTTTACCTTGCATTTCTGGAGGGCAGTTCAGCGTGAGATGGGCACACGGTCGAGTTGAGCACAACATTTCATCCTTAGATGGACGGGCAGTCCGCGCGTACTATTCAGATTTTGGAAGATATGCTCCGAGCTTGTGTTATTGACTTTGGAGGCTCGTGGGATCAGTTTTTTCCTTTAGCGGAGTTTGCCTACAACAACAGTTACCAGTCGAGCATCCAGATGGCTCCTTATGAGGCTTTATATGGTAGGCGGTGTCGGTCGCCGGTTGGGTGGTTTGAGCCGGGAGAGGCTCGGTTGTTAGGCACGGACCTAGTACAAGATGCCTTGGACAAGGTTAAGATCATTCAGGATAGGCTTCATACAGCTCAGTCCAGGCAGAAGAGTTATGCCGACGGCAAGGTTCGTGATGTAGCATTCATGGTCGGAGAGCAGGTGTTGCTTTGGGTGTCGCCTATGAAGGGCATGATGAGATTTGGGAAGAGGGGCAAGCTTAGCCCTAGATTCATTGGCCCGTTTGAGATTCTTGATCGAGTGGGAGAGGTGGCTTACAGACTTGCGTTGCCGCCGAGTTTATCAGTCGTACATCCAGTGTTTCATATGTCCATGCTTCGGAAGTATCACGGCGATCCATCCCACGTGTTAGATTTCAGCACTGTCAAGTTGGACAAAGAATTGTCATATAAGGAGGAGCCGGTAGCTATTCTAGACCGGCAGGTTTGTCACTTGAGATCGAAGAAGTTCCCTTCAGTTCGTGTTCAGTGGAGAGGTCAGCCTGCCGAGGCAGCTACCTGGGAGTCCGAGTCCGATATGCGAAGCCGATACCCCCACCTTTTCCCCGACTTAGGTACTTCTTTTCTATGTCTGTTCGACGACGAACGGTTGTTTTAGAGGTGAAGGATGTGATGACCCAAAAGGTCATCACTCGTTTTGAAAGTAAATTCTGTGTTTTGAGGCCTTAAAAACCTCTTTTTGTCCTACCTCGATTTACGTGTGCAACCCGGGCGCATTTCCGGAAAGTTTTTATGTGAAAACTAAGTAAAATATGGAAATTGGCTTTTAAAATTGAATAAAGTTGACTTTGGTCAACATTCTTGGTAAACGGACCCGGACCCGTGATCCGACGGTCTCGTAGGGTCCGTAGTAAAATATATGACTTGGGCGTATGCCCGGAATCGAATTCCAAGGTCCCAAGCCCGAGAAATAAATTTTTAAAGAAAATTATTTTCTGGAAAATATAAAGGTTTTTAGAAGTTAATTGATGCATTTTCTTGATGGTATCGGGCCCGTATCTTGGTTCCGGAGCCCGATACAAGTTTGAAATAATGATTAAGTTGAATCTATAAAATTTGGTAAAGATCGAAATTGGTTTGGGACCTATAGTTGAGGAAATAGTAATTTTGATGTTCTTGAATGATTTCATGAATTTAAGGTTTAATTCATAGTTGTTGATCTTATTTTGATGTTTGGATCGCACGAGCAAGTCCGTATGATGTTTCTGGACTTGCGTGCATGTTTGGTTTGGAGCTCCGAGGGCTCGGGTGAGTTTTGGATAGGCCACGGAGTGCATTTAGACTTAAAAAAATAAATAACTGTTGCAGGTTCAGAGAAGTCGCAGGTCTCTGAACCAGGCTTCGCGGTCCGCGGTGGGGTCTTTGCGACCGCGGTGGGCTCTTCGCGACGGCGGTGGGGTTGATGCGGTCAGCGGTGAGCAAGGCCATGTCTTCGCGGCCTCGCTCGATATTTCGCGGTCCGCGGTGGACTTCGCGGCCGCGGTCCTTTTTCTGCGGTCAGCAGTGAGGATCTGAGAGGAATATATATAAACGAGCCTTTTCAGCCATTTTTCATTTTTTTCAAAAACCTAAAGCATAAGAGGCGATTTTTTCAAACACTCTTTCTTCCCCAAAACACAAATAAGTGATTTTAAACTTATTTCTTTCACTCCTTAACTTCTTTTTACAAGATTTCATCCTAGAATCTAGGGTGTTCATAGTTGAATTGGGAATTTTGGGTAGAACTTAGGAATATTGAAATTTGGGGATTTAGACCTCAAATTGAGGTCGGATTCCAAAACCAATTATATATCCGGGCTCGGGGATGAATGGGTAATCGGGTTTTGGTCCGAATTTCGGGTTTGGACCAAGCGGGCCCGGGGTCGATTTTTGGCTTTTTGGGGAAATCATTTGAAAACCTATTTTCATGCATTAGAATTGATTCATTTAGTATTTATTAATAGTATTAATTAAATTATGGCTAGATACAAGCGAATTGGAAGTGGAATCGAGAGGTAAAGCGGTAGTTGAGGCTTGAATTGTGTTCGTGGCATTGAGGTAAGTGTTTGGTCTAACCTTAGCTTGAGGGATTAGGAGTTGTGTCTTGTTTGCTATGTGTTAATTGTTGAGTACGACGTATGGGCATGGTGACGAGTATCTATACGTCGGTGTCAAGCATGCCCGTGAGTCTTATACTATGATAAATGTGACTCTGTTTCGTATTGTTCATGGTTTATGTGATGATTTCTATTGTTGAACAAGGCCTGTGGAAGTATTATTGGTAATTGAACATTGTAGAGCGTTGGCTCTAGTTGTGAATTGAGTTGTTGGTAATTGAACATTGTAGAGTGTTGGCTCAAGTTGTGAATTGAGTTGTGAAGTAATTGTGGAAAAGAGATGAGGTTTATGATATTGTCTCCCTTGCCGGGATGTTATTGCTTTTGATATTATCTCCCTTGCCCGGATGTTGTTACTCATGATATTGTTTCCTTTGCCGGGATATTGTTATGCTGTTGTTCCCTTGCCGGGATTCTATTGTGATTTTATTGATTCCCTTTCCCGTATTGCTTTGTGATTGTTGCTTGGGTAAGGAAGAGTGTAAAAGCACAAAAGGTGATGTCGTGCATGATATTTGTGAGAGAGTGTTAATGCACGAAGGGTGATGCCGTGCCGATATTGTGAGGATAAAGCACGAAGGGTGATGCCGTGTCGCACGATGTACAATGCTGTGCCATGATATGAGTGATAATGCACGAAGGATAATTCCGTGCCATAATCTTGTGAGCTAAATGCACGAAGGGTGATGCCTGCCGATTATATTGATTCTTATGGTGAGGACGAGAGTAAAAGCACGAAGGGTGATGTCGTGCACTTGTCTTTGATTTCCTGATTCTTGCTGATAATTTAGTTATGGTGTTCTTTACGTTTATTTATTAGTTTTCTGTTGTTACTTCATTTCCCTGCAGCATGTTTTCCCCCTCCTATCTTTACCTGTAAATTTCTGCCTTTATTTTTCCGTTGTATATGATTTAACTGCACTGGATTATTTGGTAGTCTGGTCCTAGCCTCGTCACTACTTCGCCTAGGTTAGGCTAGGCACTTACTAACACATGGGGTCGGTTGTGCTGATACTACACTCTGCACTGTGTGCAGATCCCGGTGCTGCAGCTTTTGGACCATAGTGAGGTTGCTGCTTCCAGTTCATCAGGCGACCCGAGGTAGTCCTGCAGGCGTCCGCAGGCCTTGGCGTCTCCTTCTATTATTTCCTTTCTGTTTTTACTTATTCAGAGGCAGATTCGTGTATTTCTATTCATACTTTATTTGTAGTACTCATAGATGGTCTGTGACATTGTGACACCAGATTCTAGGTAGAGTTGTACTTGGACTTCCACAGTTTGTATTAATCTAAACTATCAAATTTCATCTTCTGCATTGTTTTTGTTATTATTATTTCCGCTGCTTTTGTTATGTTGTTTGAAAATTGTTAAGGAATCAAAACTTGAAAAAGGTAATTAACTCAGAATAGTTGGCTTGCCTAGCTTCCACTAGTAGGTGCCATCATGACTCCCAAGGGTGGAAAATCCGAGTCGTGACAAAAATGGCTAAGCATGCAAATTCAACAGGAATGGACCTTAAACTAAGAGGACATCTTGTTGTTGACTTAGGGCTCTAAGACATGGTTTAAAAGCCACATTTGAAAAAATATCCTTATTTCACAAAAATGGCCGATGTGGCCAAATATGGCTAAACGTGCAATATTTGGCTACGACCCCCGAAGCCAAGAACTTGAGACTCATTAGGAAGACCGGACCCTATGTGGGTTGACTACGTATCCCGCCCCAAAAGACGAGAATCAGGTATGCGTAGTTCGGGAGGATTGGATATGGGAGAAAGCTTTGAAAAAAAATGCAACTGATTTGGAAAAACTATTTTTGTGTTTTTGAAAAAAGATAAGAAAGTGTAAATCTTTATTTTTAATATTTTTAAAAAATTGGCAAGAAAATTAAAGTGATAAAACCCTCAATATTCTCTGTTACTTCATTTTTTCACCCTTCTTTTCCAAACATCAGTCCGTCAAATGACCTTTCTACCTTCAAAGATGCAACATTTAACACATAGGATGATTGAATGTCCTTTTGGGCAGGCGGGCACATTTGACACAATTTGGACAGGCTTCCTACAAAGTAACATGGTACCTAGGACCGGGCCCTGCTAGGTGATAATGATATGATGCACATAGTTGTGACCTAAAGGCTAACCTATGTGTGGGGTTCACAAAAAAGGCAATTCGGGGGAGTGTATGGTCGATGTTGGCTGCTTAAGCTTTTCACCCACTCCATACGTCTGACGGCTCCCCCTCCTAAAATAAGGGTGACTCAACAAAGATCAAGTACCAGCTCGAACCTGCAACTCCCTAGCAGAGTCGTCAAAGCTGTCACACCCCATTTTTACCTCACTAACCCTCTTTTAAAATATAAAAGGATTTTTAAGCTCAAAAGGGTTTTCAATTAAAAGTGTCAAGAGTTTTGTGTTTCAAAGAATTTTTCTCAAAGTCGCCACTTGACATTTGGTTTCGGTGTGTCAAGCCACCGCTTTTAAAAAAAGTGATTTTTTGCTTTAAACACATTTAGACTCTAAAACAATAGTCTGCACCAGAAATTTTAAGTAAGGGGATTCAATTAACTTGGGGAGAAGGTGTTATGCATTTCCCAAGTCCCGTGAAGGTCACGGTTGCGTACTTGATCTAATTATCTTTAAAGAATACTCAAACTGAGGTGAAAATACACGAAAGAAAAAATAAACACACAAGAGGCTCGAGGTTGTCCCCACCTAAATAAAAGAAAAATGAAATAAGAGAAAAATACTAAAAGTTTTCTATACTCATCCACGATGTCCGTCACGGCCTTCAATTACATTCACTACGCGGCATATCCCAGATAAAAATATATACAAAATTCATGGGACATTCCCCTGAGTATAAACTAAAGGGAACGACCTCTCACCTCGAATAAAAATGAAATAAAAGACCTAAAATTTGCCTAACCAAGTGTGGTGGCCTAAACATACTCTTAGCGATTTTAAACAAATAAAGTTAAAGCCGCAAGAACTACTATAAGCCCAGAGCAATTTTAATTCTGTTTACCCCAAATTCCACGACCCATCCAGTTACGTAATCAAACATATCACAAAGTTTAGCTATGATATTTTGGTGTTGTTGAACCAGTGGAGCTATAGCTCTGGGTTATGGAGCTCGATGGTTTGATGGCTGACTAGCGGACAATGCTATTTCAGTGGTAATCATGGAGTTCCAAGGTGGCATTCATGGAAGTTTAGTGGCCAGTTTTCAAGGCTTCTACCTCTACATGGCTGTTTTAATGGGGAAGGGATGTTGTGAAGATGATTCTTGAGAGAGAGAAGCTGCGACGCTAGGGATCTCAAATTGTTAGGTTAGTTTCTCCTCCAATCTCTTTGTTCTCTTTCCTCCCCGTCACTCTCTGTTTCTATCCCTCTAAAATATGTGTATATGTATCAAGAGAAAAATCAGAAATGTAAAAAAAAAAACGTGAACCACTTCCATTGAAATTTTCTTGGAGAGGAAGTCTCTCATTTGACCACACCGTGTGGTCCCCCTTTTGGTGGTGAGTGTGCATTGTGAGGGAATATTTTGTGAAATAAAATTTGTTACCAGGGTCATTTAAATTTATTGGTAAAAAGAAAGAAAAGAAATTAATAAAATAGGGGAAGGTCATGTGAATATGAGGGAAGAAATGGGAAAATGGGAGCACTTCTTTCTTTACTTGCTTTTGGTTTTTGCTTTTATGTCTTTTTTTTTAAGATAAACCAAAATTAAAAATACTACACTAATATTTTAAACAAGAAAAAATATATAATAAACTACTAAGAACTAGTGTTACAAATCGGAAGAAAAATATATTTTTTGTAAATTTTCTTTTGCAAATGAAACACAAATAATATCTATAATTGTGACCTTTTTGTGATTTTTTAATTTTATCCAAAGTAAGATACACTAAAAATTGCTAGAGAAATACTAATTAGCTATAAAGGAAAATATTTTGTGTAGTTTTCATTTTAAGAGAGAATAAAGTAAAAAGGTCCAAAATAAGCAAAGTAACAATATTAGAACTAAAAGAAATATTTAAGCACTAAAAGGTGTAAAAATCTCGGGGATGGTAAAAAATTACACGTGTACACCAAGTAGTTGGGGGATACTTCATCAACCGACTCAGCAATTTTCTGGTTGCTCTTAAACCATCTCTGCTCAGCCCGTTCTAAAAAGTTAGACCGTCATTCCTTCGGATACATTTGGAAAAGCCATCCTTACTCGGTTGAACCGGGCGAGGAAGTCCCTCAGTCCCTCTCCCAGAGACTGTTTAATAGCAAATATGTCGTTCACTCTCGCCTCGGCCTTCATGGCTCCAGCGTGGGCCGTTACGAACTTGTCCAGCATTTCTTCAAAAGTTTCTATGGAGCGTGCTGGTAGTTGCGAATACCATTTTAAACCCTCCTGTGAGGGTTTCGCGGAACTTCTTCAGCAAGATGGAAGACACTTGTTCTTTGGAGACATTGTGAATTATACCTGTAGTTGGAGGGGAAGGTTGGTCTCACTGCTCGTCTGTTTGCTGTATTGTACCAGTCCTTGTGGTTTCTGCAGTCGATCCTGGAGTGGGATTGTTGTGGATGGAATGATTGAGCAACCTCTCTAACCAATCCAATTCCTTTCCCCATAGAGAAAAGGAAAATAGCCTCAACCTCAGCGCATCCTCAGAAACATTCGTTTGCTTGCTCCCCCAACACGTATCGACGAACCCCTTGAGATGCTTGTAGGCAATTTGACTCGGAGCCCCAGTGAAGAATCTCCGTTGCTCAAGTAGTGTAAGCATCACGTTAGTGATTTGGAAGTTGCGCGGCCTAATACGGGGCGGGACTATAGCACTTGCACAACCCTCGTTTGGTAATTGTTGGTGGGCTGCCGCTCTTGGTGGAGGTGGGGGAGGGGCGGGCACATTATCGTGAGGTGGGCGGCCTCATCTATTAGCTTTAGGTTCAAGAGGAACCTCATCCATGGCATCATCGTCCACTTCTTCCCCCAATGGCACATTTCTGATGGGCTCGTTGTTGAGAGCCATGTTCGTACCTAAAATCAATTCAAACACAAAATTAGTAACTCGGAAGGAAAGAAAGACAAAACATACAAAAACCTAGATATATAGCGAAATCCGTTTAACTCTCCCAGCAACGGCGCCAAAAATTGATCTCGCCCAAACTCACACCACAATTAAAGGCAGTAAGGCGGTCTAAGCAATAATAAAACCCAACGCGAGTCAGGGTCAATTCCTCAGGGAGTTAGAAATGGGATTAGGTATACACCTAGTGTTAATGTATGATGTTCCTAAGATTGTACTTCCACATATTTTGTGGTTGTTTCTATTTCTACTTTTAACTAATGATTGCAAATAATAAACTAGAAGACAATGTTATTGGTTTTGGGTATTTTTCAAATGACAAAGGATCAGGGTCATGACTTCCACCTTGGTGGATACCTAATGGGTTGTAAACTATAGGGCTAGTTTGATTAATCGGGATCACATTATAGCAATCACACGCAATTGCTCACTCCATACCTCTCGGTAGTTTGAGTGATTTTGCCCAATTTGGCTTTCTCAAGCCCAAGTAGGTATTGCACATATCAAGTGATATATGCTCAAGTCGGGTCGTACTATCTCTAGATTTGACCCTTTAATTGGGGCTATCAATTTCTTGAATTCACCTTAATCCCTTGTTAGCCAAGTTTTCCTAAACTTAGTCTCTCTTTCTCAAGTAAAGACTAGGTCAAACAGGCATGAATCAATGTTTGCAATCATTAATTCTAGATTTTAAGCATAAACAAGGCTAAATATCACTAACCCAATCACAAACAAGCCCTAAAATTAAATACCCATTAAGTAACCATACTAGGGTTGAGCCACAACCCTAGCCAAAGATTTAGCGACTCATGAAAAATAAAGAAATACAAGAGGAAATTAAGATATAATGCATAATAATTGATTCGACAAAGAAAATCTAATGATTGGAAGTTAAACTAGTACAAAATTACTCTAAAAAGTAAAGAAAATGGCTCAGGTGCACTTCTGAAAATTGAACATAACCTAAAAATGACAAAAAGTTCTATTTATACTAAGTTAAAAATATCTGACAAAAATGCCCCTGCGAAGGTGGTGCAGCCGCATAATTCTGGTGCGGTCTGCACAATGGGCTTCTGCGGCTGCACAATTATCGTGCGGTCCGCAGTCTCGGGAATTTGGGCTTGGAACTTCATGCTTCTGTGGTCCGCATAAAAGTTGGTGCGGCCGCACTTAGGATTATGCGGCCGCACAAAAGTGATGCGGTCCGCACTCCTTTACTTTCCAGCTCTCTGAATCTTCAATTCTACGGACCGCATAATAATGGATGCAATCCAGTGCGGTCCGCACTCCCTGAGCTGGCCAAAACACTACTCTCTGAATCTCCCTTCTGCGGCCGCACTAGAATTGTGCGGTCCGCACTGCTAGCCTTTTTGCCCGGTTTTGGTTCTTGTTCACTTTTGACTCCTTGATGAGTTGATTTTGCCTTCTTTGGCTCGTTTCCCAATATTCCTGCAAGTAAGCACATTTCGTCAGTTCCGGGAATAACTTTAAGCATTTTTAGCTATAACACAAGTAAAAGAGAGCAAATAAGCGGTCAAAATCCCTACTTATCAACTCCCCCAAACTTAAGCTTTTGCTTGTGCTCAAGCAAATAAGGCAAATCCCAGCTCCACTAGAAAGAGGGATATTTTAGCTAGCCTAAGGTGAATCAATTACACATCAATTGGGACCAACAATTACCCACAATACATATGAATTATCAACAACGCAATGATTGACCTTTTGACTACAATAGTTCTAGTGTGACAATAGAGCATCAAGAGTTGACTCTATTCATCAAAGAAGCTCGCTCTTTCATGTAGGTTATTGTGGATCCCAAACTCCTCCTCCTCTACTCTCCATTAGCAAATCTCACTTTAGAATGTAACACTCGAACCAAGGATTGTGAAAAGTTCGCTCATTTCTCTCAAAAGAATGTCACAAGTCCGTCTTAAAGTACCATAAACTTGCCCCTTATGTAAATCACCACTAATGTAAGCTCACTCAACTTGAAATCATGTAGGGCTTTTGCGGGATGCAATGAAGGCTTTTAGATCAAGGTAGGACTTGTTGGAATACAATGGTTACATCTTTCCTTAAGCACTCCATTTTCTCTTTTCGGCTCATACTTTCTCGACTCTTTGAGTCATTTTCTTCTTCCTCGAGGGAACTAGAGAGAAGTAACATCGCTCTTTCTTGAGCATGACATTCATTTTTCTCCTTTTCTATTTACTTCAGCCTTTCCTCGTTATTTTCTTTTTGGATTCTCTTCAACTCTTCACTTTATTCACCTTTCTTTTTGGCATTTTTCTTTTTGTTATTTCTTTCTTTTCTTTGCCTTCCCTTTTCTTCATTTCTTTCTCTTCTTTGTACCTTTTATCACTTTCAAACTCCTCTTCTCCTCCAAACTTATATTTTTGCCAATAGTTTTTCAAGAATGTTAAGGAAAGATCGGGTGCCAAGAGAGGGTCATTACAGAACGATAAAGTCTTGTAACGTGGTTATTGAAAGAAAAAGGGCTTCGGCTCAAAGGGTTGACTAGGGAAATCACATTGGTAGGCTATGGAAGATTTCAAATTTCAATTTGGATCAAGGAGAGCCTACGATCATTTCCCAAGCCAAGCTACACTTAGAATTTCGCCTAGACAAACATTACGGGCAAGTTCTAGACCATTAGCACGGGTACTTGGACTTGTAACTAAACATCTCACCTCTCACGCTTCTGGATTGCTATAGAGAACAAAATCGAGGGCCCACAACAAGCCTTGCTTAGATTGAGAATCATAAATGGCTCGATTTGAACCACTCGATGACTCCTTAAGTCAACACAAGGGTCTCAGTCTGCATAGGATCGTCAGCAACCTCAGCCTCAAGCTGTATCTCATCATCACCCGGCTGAGGGACAACTGGGTTGTTAAGTATCTAGATTATATCCTCAGCAGTGTGGGAAGTGGCAACCGGCTCCTCAGATTGGGTGGCTGCTGCCTCTGGTGCTGTCTGTGCTGCTGGTGGTACATGTGCTGCTGGGGGTGTTGTCTCCATGAGCAAGTCCAATGGTAAATCACCAGTAGATGTAATCTTCTCAATCTCCTTTCTCAGCTTGTGCACCGCTTCTTTGATGCCTGAGACTTCCGCATCTTTTTTACCTGTTCGCCCAAATCCTCAATGGCTTTCCCTTGTGCCACCACCTTAGCCATGATAGTCTTCTGGTCGGCCATAATCTTCTTGAATGCTTCCTCCACTGACGGAGGTACTTGCGGCTCTGCTGGGGCAGCTGGGACTGAGGTCTGTGCTGCAACAGCACTGGATATATCAGTCAGCTTTGTTGTAGTTGTCTGTATCTAGTTGTTGAGACTCGCTAATGTCTAGGAGACTCGCAGCGCAGTCTGAGGGTCAGTAAAGGAAGCTTCCACTGGTAGTGGAACTAATAATCTAGCAGAAACAGGTGTTCCGGAGGATGAAGGTGGCATAGCTGCTGTCCCAATAGAACTACCGGCTGTTGTGGAAGGCTCGACAGCTAAATCAGTAACTACTAATGCTGACTCCTCAAACTGGCCAGCAGAGGTAGTAGCTTTATCCTTGAACTTCGGGTTGTCAGCTCTTTGGAGGTGGTACCATGAGAAAGGCTTCTTGGCCTTCACCTTGGTATCATAATACTTCGGCTCCACCCCTTGATCCTTGATGGAAGTTCAGGTACGGATAGGATCTCTCACCCTTCTGGACAGCTAAAGTGATGTTGGTGGACATGATGGCACCAACATTTATCGAATACCCTGCCATAATTGAAGCCACCAAGACTCCAAGGGGAAGTGGGAGCATGTTTTCATTGAGTCATGGGTCAATGCGGCTACACACAAATGTTTGCCACCCTTCTGCTTCAAAGTTAAGGGTGGCCCGGACAATTGGAACCTCTGCTATGAGCCATGGAGGCGTTGACCCTGATTGCAAGAATCTCAGCTAACCACATACGAGTTGCATCACTTGTGGCTAGCTTCTCCAAATACTGCACTGCCTCCACTTCCTCAAACCCCACATATGTGTTTAGTGCACAAGATTCAAAGTGGATTTTCAGATTCCGCACTTTTGTCACCTTTCTGCTCCTTGAATTGCCTAAGGACATTGGGGTTGTGCTTGCGCAAATCTTTCACTAAGAATTGTCTCTCAAGAGTAGCGGCCTCTATGGCCACTATTCCCTAAACTTCGCGAAGGAGTTGGCACTGACAAATCTATCCTTCCATATCTCCGGCCTCCTTGATCTTTTTAACCCTGCCACTGCAGTATCGCCCCTTCTCCCATCATCTGTAACATCATCATCATCTAAGTTTATTGGAGCAGGGGGAGCATTTGAGGAAGAGGGCTCAGAGTCTTGTCTTCCCTCTTCCAAACCTTCCGAAAAACTGGCAGCTGATGAGGACTCATCCACCAAGTAGAATCTCCCATAGAATTATTGTCTTTGTTGTGATTGGGATTCCGGCTGTGCTTGCACGGAGTTACCCTCAGATGCTTCCCCGGATGAGACGTACTCACTGGTCTACGAGGTATCAGGGGCTCTAATGGTTGTTGCTTTCTTACTTATAACCTTTTGGATTGCTAGAGGAAGATTGCTTTTGCCTCGACCCCGGCCTTAGGAGGGTTCTGCCCTCCCTTGCGATGTATCTCCTCTACCATATGAACGAACCATTATCTGCAAGACATAAGAACTAGAAATCAGTTATAATTGAAGCTCGTAATGTATACATAAGTATGATTGAAGGTTGCAGCAAAACGGTCTCAGAAGGGCAGTGCGGACTGCACAAAAATGAATGCGGCAGCAATATGCCGATTGCAGATTGCACAAAAATGAGTGCGGCTGCAGAGCCCCAGGTTCATACTACTAGGGTGTCTGAAGATCCATCACTGCGGACAGCACAAAAATGAGTGCGGCCGCACAAGTCCATTGCGGATCGCACAATTTTGAGTGTGGCCGCACAAGTTAGGCATACAATTTTCCTAATTCAGAGGGCTGCGGACCGCCCAAAGTGTGTGCGGCCGCATAGCCTCCAATATTCACTGGCACTATCTTTTTAGGGTTTATGCGATTTTTCTCTAAAATTGACATGGTTCTAGCAATCAAACATAACAGTTATTTACCCAAAACAACTAAACATTGACAATTTTTAGGCATAAAAGTAACCCTAAATCAAAGAACCAAAATCAAACAAAAGATGAATGGTCCACACTCCTTACCTGCCTTTTGTGAGAAGTCCTGCTGCAGACCACACAAAAATGAGTGCGGCCGCAGTATCAGTGCGGACCGCACAAAAATGTGTGCGGCCGCAATTCCTTAAGCATTTTTGACAGGCCAACTTCAAAGACCATACATTTTGATACTTAGCCAAATTTTTCATGCACAGTCCCTGCAATGCACACCCATTCCTGTATATACTTCAAAACTGGTTAGCACAAAACAAAGCCTATCTAATCTAAAGAAGAAAAACAAAAGAAAGAAAAAGACACATGGGTTGCCTCCCAAGAAGCGCCTGATTTAACATCGCGGCACGACGCAGATTACCAATCACTTGAAATGAAGAACCGCCATAATGTGGCCATCATCAACCTTGTCAAGATAATGTTTAACTTGGTGCCCATTAACTCTAAAAACCTCATCGTTCTTATTTTTCAAATCTAGAACACCAAAGGGGGTTACATTCACCACTTCAAAGGGTCCACTCCATTTTGATTTCAACTTGCCCGGAAACAACCTTAACCGGGAATTGAACAACAGCACAAGATCACCTTCTTTGTGGATGTAATTGTCATGGAGGTACTTC
Organism: Nicotiana attenuata; assembly: GCF_001879085.1. Classification (NCBI taxonomy): domain Eukaryota; kingdom Viridiplantae; phylum Streptophyta; class Magnoliopsida; order Solanales; family Solanaceae; genus Nicotiana; species Nicotiana attenuata. The sequence goes on along the minus strand of NW_017670721.1, from coordinate 288,348 downwards.
ATGTTTTCCTTGTGAAGGGGCGAACTTGTGTAGGCTTGATACCGGAATTCATCAAGCTCATTCAAATGTGCCACTCTTAGGTTTGCAGCGACATCCCACTCAAGGTTCAACTTTTTCAAAGCTCATATGGCCTTATGCTCAAGTTCTACCGAAAGATGACACGCCTTCCCAAACACCAATCGATATGGAGACATCCCAATCGGCATCTTGTAGGTCGTCCTATAAGCCCAAAGAGCATCATAAAGTTTTCTCGACCAATCTGTCCGGTTGGCAATTACAGTCTTTGACAAAATACTCTTGATCTCCTAGTTGGAGACTTCAACCTGTCCGCTTGCTTGAGGATGGTAGGGGTTGAGACTTTATGAGTGATACCATACTTGGTAAGTAAGGTATCAAAACCTCAGTTGCAAAAATGCGAACTCCCATCACTAATAATGGCTCTCGGAGTACCAAACCTTGTGAAAATGTTCTTTTTTCAAGAAAGCCATCACACTTCAAGCTTCGTTGTTGGGTAAAGCCACGGCTTCAACCTATTATGACACATAGTCCATAGCTACCAAAATGTAAGTGTTCCCACAAGAGCTGACGAATGGTCCCATGAAATCAATACCCCAAACATCAAAGATATCAATCTCTAAAATGGTTGTAAGGGGCATCTCATTCTTCTTAGAAATCCCATCGGCCCTTTGGCATTCATAACAACGCTTGACAAGTTCACTAGCGTCTTTGTAGAGGGTAGGCCAATAGAATCCACAAGTCAAAACCTTTGTAGTCGTTCTAGCTCCACCATGATGGCCACCATACGGTGAAGAGTGGCAAGCTTCAAGAGTTCCCAGTTTTTCTTCTTCCGGCACACATCACCGGATCACACCATCGATACATATCCGGAAAAGATATGGCTCATCCCAATAATAATCCAAGCCATCCCGTTTGAGCTTCTTCCTTTGGTTTGAAGAGAACTCATTCGATGCAATCCGCTCAAAAGATAATTGGCTAGATCGGCGAACCATGGCATCCCAGTCATTGAAATGGTTAATAATTGCTCGTTAGGAAAGGAATCATTTATTCAAGGCCATCATTTGGCCTCCCCTCCTCCTCCAATCGGGACAAGTGGTCCGCCACTTGATTTTCACTACCCTTGCGGTCTTGAATTTCGAGATCAAACTCTTGCAAATAAAGGACCCACCGCATCAACCTTGCCTTAGAATCTTTCTTGCTCATCAAATACAGAAGCGCCGCATGGTCGGTGTGAACAATCTCCTTAGTACCCATAAAATACGGCCGGAACTTCTCCATGGCAAAAACAATAGCAAGTAACTCCTTTTCGGTCACTGTGTAGTTGAGTTGGGCATCATTCATGGTTTTGCTAGCATAGTAGACCGGATGGAAGATTTTTTTGATTCTTTACCCCAACACCGCTCCAACCGCAATATCGCTAGCATCACACATGAGCTCAAAAGGCAAGCTCCAATATGGTGCGGTGATAATAGGTATAGTATTCAACTTGAACTTAAGCAACTCGAATGCCTTCATACAATCTTCATTGAAATGCAACTTGGCATCCTTCTCCAAATGTTTGCACAATGGGCTCACCACCTTGGAAAAGTCCTTAATGAATTGGTGATAGAAACCCGCATGACCCAAGAAGCTCCTCACTCCCTTCACGGACGTAGGGGGAGGGAGTTTGGAGATCACCTCAAATTTGGCTTGGTCAACCTCAATACCATGTTTTGAAATTTTATGGCCGAGGACAATGCCTTCCTCGACCATGAAGTGACACTTCTCCCAATTCAACACCAAATTTGTCTCCCGCATCTAGCCAATAGCCTATCCAAATTGTTCAAACAATCTTCAAATGCATTCCCAATCACGGAAAAATCATCCATAAAGACCTCATGAATATCCTCCACCATGTCGGTGAAAATAGCCAACATACACCGTTGAAAAGTCGTCGGTGCATTACACAACCCAAAAGGCATCCTTGAAAATGAGAAAGTACCATAAGGACAAGTGAAAATGGTCTTCTCTTGGTCTTCAGAAGCAATAAGGATTTGGTTATAGCCGGAGTATCCTCAAGGAAGCAATAAAAAACACGTCCGCCCAACCTATCAAGTATTTGGTCAAGAAATGGAAGCGGGAAATGATCTTTCTGAGTGACTTTGTTTAGTTTCCTATAGTCCACGCACACACTCCACCCGGTAAACGACTCGTTGGGATTAATTCATTCTTGTCATTTGTTACCACAGTCATGCCCCCTATCATTGGGACACATTGCATCGGAGAGGTCCATGAGCTATCGAAAATGGGGTAAACAACTCTTCACCACCTCTTGCATTGCTTCATTAAGCCTTCTTTGATGTTCAACGGAGGGTTTGGCACCCTCCTCCAAAATACTCTTGTGCATGCAAAAGGCGAGACTTATGCCCTGGATATCCGCCAAAGTCCATCCGATTGCTCTTTTCCTCCTTTGTAGCACCTCCAATATGGACTCTACCTGCATGTCAGTTAAGCAAGAAGAAAGGATAACCGGTAAAGTAGAAGAAGGGCCAAGGATTCATACCTGAGATGCGGGGGCAATGGCTTTAACTCCAAGGTAGGAGGCTCCTCGATTGAGGGCTTTGTTGGAGGAGTCTTCCGGTTTTCAAGATCCAAAGATATCTTTTGGGGCTCAGAAGTGTACGACCCCATGCCTTGAAATGCATTTACACACTCCACATAGCCATCACTCTCCTCATCATCATCAAGATCGAGCAAAACTGCTTCCAATTTGTCCTCAACATTCATTGTTGCACTAGCATCATCAACTATCACGTCGGTCACCAAATTCACAAACGAACAAACTTCATTACTATTCGGTTGCCGCATTGATTTGCACACATGGAAGACCACCTTTTCTTAACCCACCAAGAAAGTGAGCTCACCGGCTTCCACATCAACAAGAGCCTTCCCCGTAGCAAGGAAAGGTCTACCCGAAATGATAGGCATCTCATAGTCCACTGCACAATCAAGAATCACAAAGTTCGCTGGGAGGATAAACTTGTCAACTTGAACCAATACATCATCAATAATACCCAAAGGCCTCTTCATTGTTCGATCCGCCATTTGCAACCTCATTGATGTGGGTCTTGGTTGCCCAATTCCCAAAGTTTTGAACACCGAGTAGGGTATCAAGTTGATACTTACCCCGAGATCACATAATGCTTTGGCAAAATCGAAGCTCCCAATAGTGCAAAGGATTGTGAAAGTGCCCAGATCTTCAAATTTTGGAGCCATTGAGTGCACAATAACACTCACTTGATGAGTCGTCTTGATGGTATCACAATTCATTGATCTTTTCTTGGTTACCAAATCTTTCATGAATTTTGCATATCCCGGCATTTGTTCTAATGCCTCAACCAATGGCACATTTATGGACAAACTCTTCATCATGTCAATAAACTTTTTGAATTGGTTCTCACAGTTTTTCTTTGCAAGCCTTTGAGGGTATGGAGGAGGGGGCATTGGCATTTATGCCTTAGCCTTTGGCACTACCGATTCCGGCATGTCAATTACATGTTCCCTAGATGGGTTCACCTCTTCTTGCTTCGCCTCCACACTTTCATCTATATCAATTCTCACCTCTTCATTAGCTCGAACCACACTGCTTGGAATTTTATATTCTTGAACCACAACATCTTCATCCACAATCCTTCTTTGATTTGAGGTGGTTGCATCTCCACCTTTTCCACTTCTAGTAGTCACGGCCAAAGCATGTCCGGTATTATTCCCATCCTTCGGGTTCACTACCGTATCACTAGGTAGTGCCCCTTTTGGACGAGTGTTCAACGCTTGTGAGATTTGGCCTAATTGAACCTCCAAATTCCGAATAGAAGTGTTGTGCGAGGCTAATTGAGCATCGGAGTCGGCATTCTTCTCCATCATTTGTTTAAACATGTTTTCATTTCTACCCATCTCATTGGAAGAAGAACTCGGGCCTTGAGAAGGATAAGGAGATGGATAGCTCGATTGTTGGAACATCGGGGGCCTTTGAAAACCCGACCCCCGATTGTTGTTGTTGTTCTACCCTTCTTGGTTATTTCCACCCTAATTTCCTTGATTACTCCAATTGCCTTGATTTCCTTGATTGTTCCAATTGCCTTGATTATGATTGCCACCAATCCAATTTCATTGGTGGTTTTGGTTGTTCCAATTACCTTGGTTCCCTTGTGACCTCCATTATTCTTTATTTTTCCCTTGAGCATTGTTTCTTTGACCTTGATAATCGTTGACATATTGAACTTCTTCGTCTTGCTCATTGAATGAATCACCTTGATCATAACCACTATCATCTTGCATAAATTGTTCCGAGCGACTTTGCATTTGTTAACCTTGTTGTCGTATTTTGTGTACCATCATATTCAATCCTTCCATTGCATGCACTTGTTTCGGCCCTTGAACTTGTTGAAGCTGAGCTTTGACCAATTGGTCCATGGTAGTTGTCAACTCGGCAATAGCTTGCCCATGATCATGTAGCTGCTTGTGTAGGTGAATTACATTAGGGTCACCTTGCGAAACATTGGCTCTACTTTGCCACGCCGAAGAGGTATCCGCCATCTCATCAAGAATTTCACAAGCTTCAGCATATGGCGTGTTCATGAACGTCCCCCCCCCCCCCTCCCGGCGTGTTTATTAACCACACATTGATTAGTTGTGTTGATCCCCCTGTAGAAGGTCTGTTGGATCATGGCCTCAGTCATATCATTGTTTGGGAACTCTTTAACCATGGTACGATATCATTCCCAAATCTCGTGCAATGGCTCATTGGGTTCTTGCTTGAAAGCAAGAATTTCATCCCTAAGCGTTGCCATATGTCCCAGAGAAAAGAATTTGGAAATGAACTTCTCTACCAACTCATCCCAAGTGTGGATAGAATGATTGGGCAACCTCTCTAACAAGTCCAATGTTTTTCCCGGCAGAGAAAAGGGAAATAGCCTCAACCTCAGCGCGTCCTCAGAAACATTTATTTGCTTGCTCCCCCAACAGGTATCGACGAACCCCTTGAGATGCTTGTAGGCATTTTGACTCGGAGCCCGGTGAAGAATTCCCATTGGTCGAGTAGTGTAAGCATCACGTTGGTGATTTGGAAGTTGCCCGGCCTAATGCGAGGCGGGACTATAGCACTTGCATATCTTGGTGGAGGTGGGGGAGGGGCGGGCACATTATCATGAGGCGGGCGGCCTCGTCTATTAGCTTGAGGTTCAAGAGGAACCTCATCCTTTGCATCATCATCCACTTTCTCCCCCAAATAGCACAATTCCAGTGGGCATGTTGTTGAGAGCCATTTTCGTACATAAAATTAATTCAAACACAAAATTAGTAACTCGGAAGGAAAGAAGGACAAAACACACAAAAACCTAGGTATATAGCTAAATCCGTTTAACTCCCCCGTCAACGGCGCCAAAAATTGATCTCGCCCAAACTCACACAATATTTAAAGGTAGCGAGGAGGTCTAAGTAATAATAAAACCCAACGCGAGTCGGGGTCGATTCCTCAAGGAGTTAGAAATGGGATTAAGTATACACCTAGTGTGAATGTATGATGTGCCTAAGATTGTACTTCCACATATTTTGTGGTTGTTTCTATTTCTACTTTTAACTAATAATTGCAAATAATAAACTAGAAGACAATGTTTTTGGTTTTGGGTGTTTTTCAAATTATAAACGATCTAGGATCGTGGCTTCCACCTAAGTGGCTACCTAACGGGTTGTAAACTATAGGGCTAGTTTGATTAATCGGGATCGCAATATAGCAATCACTCGCAATTGCTCACTCTATACCTTTCGGTAGTTTGAGTGATTTTGCCCAATTTGGCTTTCTCAAGCCCAAATGGGTATTGCACAAATCAAGTGATATATGCTCAAGTCGGGTCTTACTATCTCTAGATTTGACCTTTTAATTGGGGCTATCAATTTCTTGAATTCACCCCAATTCCCTGTTAGCCAAGTTTTCTGTAACACCCCGTGCATTCGGACTAGGTGTGGATGTGTTAAATGGGTATTAATCTGATATTATAGACATATGAAGTCCTAGCGAGATGAGTATGGATGAAAATAGTTGTTTTAGAATCAAGATGGAGAATGAGGTACATAAGATTCGATAAAATCTACGAAGTTTACAAAAGGTCAGTTTTGTAGAAGGTTTAGTGAAAAACGTGTAAGCTATTTGGGAAAACACAACACACGAAAGTTGTAGGCCTTTGAATATCTTTCCGACAATATATTATGGAGCCCGAACGGATCTCTTTGCAAAAGGTTATGCGCGTTTTACAGAACAGTGTGCAATATACGCGCCCTGAGCGCGCCCCGAGCGCGGCCGCGCTCCTGTGGCAGTGTTACTGCCATTTTGCGTGGTCAGGCCTACAGGTGCGCGGGGGCGCTCATGGGGGGTCACTTTAAAGCCCTACTTCGTCCACCACAGCCCCAAAACACAAAAACTTGCTCTAGAAAGGGGAGCTCTCAAAAACCTAACTCCTTAAAGGTCCCTCCACCATCCAAGGTAAGTTCTAATGGTGATTCTAAGTTAATTTCAATTTTCCAACATCTTATTAACATGGGTAAACCCTCCATATCATTGGATATTCTATTGGGACATCATTGTTGAGAGAATGAACCCTAGAACTCGAATTCAAGAAGATTGAACGTCAAGAGGGTAATATCTTCACCCTCTAATTGATTATAGCGTTGGATTAATGATTGTAAACTACAAGTTCATGAGATATGAGTTGATGGGTTTGATAGAAAAGCATGAATAATTATAGGTTTTGCTTGTTGATTGTTGATTATTAGTTAAGGGTGTTGTTTATCTTATGGGTGAAAAAGAATGACAGTGATTATAAGAAATTTGAGATTTTAGAATTTATCTAGGATCAAGAGAATGGCTTGTTGGGTGTAGAAACACCATTAATAAGGACTATGAAGCTTTATGTCACCAAGTGTCTGAGAAAATGCTTAAGTGACCAAAACATGAGAATTATTGCTAATATGGAATCCCTTTGACTTGTATTGATATAGATTAAAGTTGAAAGGGTTGGCGAATGTTGTATTACGCTCAAGAGCAGGAAATTAAGGTATGTGAGGCTAACTCTCTATGTTTGGGAATGTTAATAATTCTCCCTACATTATGTTTCTTTTACCACGTTACTAATTGCCTCAGAAATATAGTTAAGCCTAGTTCCTTGAATAGTTACAGAACTTCTATTCTCTAGCTTCATAACTCGTTCATGACATTCATTCTGAACGTTGTGAGCTCAGTGCGTATTCAATATAGACTTGGGTTTGATGCCCCCGAGTCTTAGTATAGATTACTCAGTATGCCATAAACAGTTGAAGTTTCAGTGTTTATAATTAGTTCAAGAATACATATCTCAGTCTAGTCCTATTCAGTATTCCAATATTATGTAACTCAGTGTGATCCAGTATTCCAGTATTATGTAACTCAGTGTTATCTAGTATTCCAGTATCATGTAACTCAGTGTGATTCAGTACTTCACTATCATGTACTGCAGTATGATTCTCAGTTCCTGATTTTAAATCTCTGAATGTTGAACACCTGTATTTGGGACTGAGGCCGTAGTTTATATGCTTTATGCATACTTGGACCTGAGGCCATAGTTTATGCTTTATGCATGTTTGGGCCTGAGGCCGTAGTTTATGCTTTATGCATTTTTGGGTCTGAGGCCGTAGTTATGTATACATATACTTGGGCCTGAGGCCGTAGCTTGTGCACATACATATTGGGCCCGAGGCCGTAGCTTATTCAGATAAACAAGTTGTTCATCATTCAGAAGAGGGAGTATTCATATCCTTACTTCCTTTGTTCAGTTCAATTATTAGTTATCATTTCAGTTACCAGTTATCAGTTATCAGTTATCATTTCAGTTTCAGTTTCAATAGTTATCATTTCAGTTATCAATTATCAATTCTCAGTTGTCAACTCAATTTCAGTTTCAGCACTTATAAATCTTTCTTTCAGTTGCTTTACATACCAGTGCAATTCAAATGTACTGACGTCCCTTTTTCCCGGGGCCTGCATCTCACGATGCAGGTAATGATTTATAGGTTGATGATTCAGAGCGGTAGGATTCTCGTACCAGCTATTTGGTGATCCCGAGTTCTTTCGGGGCATTATCATTACTTTACAGTCTTTCAGTTTTTTTCAAACAGTCAGCATTTTCAGTACTTCATTGGAGGCTTCATAGACTAGAGTAATAGGCTTTTCATATTAAGCTATGTTGGCTACAAATTTGTTTCAGAATTGTATTAGTATTCCCGCACTTTGATTTATATCATCCAGACTTTCAGTATATCAGCATGTGTTAGTTTATCTTCCGCATTCAGTATGTTATGATATCACATGTTGATCCAGCCAGCCAGTTGGTTCGCTCGGTCACATGTAGTCAGGCACCGAGTGCCGTGTTACGTCCAGGCCCAGGTTTGGGGCGTGACATTTTCCTAAACTTAGTCTCTCTTTCTCAAGTAAAGACTAGGTCAAATAAGCATGAATCAGTGTTTGCAACCATTAATTCTAGAATTCAAGCATAAACAAGGCTAAATATCACTAAACCCAATCACAAACAAGTCCTAAAATTAAATACCCATTAAGTACCCACACTAGGGTTGAGCCACAACCCTAGTTAAAGATTTAGCTACTCATAAAAAATAAAGAAATACAAGAGAAACTTAAGATAGAATGCATAATAATTGATTCGACAACAAAAATCTAATGTTTAGAAGTTAAACTAGTACAAAATTACTCTAAAAAGTAAAGAAAACGGCTCAGGTGCACTTCTGAAAATCGAACTTAACGTAAGAATGACAAAAAGCTCTGTTTATACTAAGCTAAAAATATCTGACAAAAATGCCCCTGCGAAGGTTGTGCAGCCGTATAATTGTGGTGCGGTCCGCACAATGGGCTTCTGTGGCCGCACAATTATCGTGCGGTCCGCAGTCTCGGGAATTTGGGCTTGGAACATAAGCTTCTGCGGTCCGCATAAAAGTGGGTGCAGTCGCACTTAGGATAATGCGGTCGCATAAAAGTGATGCGGTCCGCACTCCTTTACTTTCCAGCTCTCTGAATCTTCAACCCTGCGGACCGCATAATAATGGATGCGGCCGCGCAAATTTAGTGTGGTCCGCACTCCCTGAGCTGGCAAAAACACTACTCTTTGAATCTCCCTTCTGCGGCAGCACTAGAATTGTGCGTCCACACTGCTAGCCTTTTTGCCCAATTTTGGTTCTTGTTCACTTTTGACTCCTTTATGAGTTTATTTTGCCTTCTTTGGCTTGTTTCCCAATATTCCTGCAAGTAAGCACATTTCGTCATTTTTCGGGAATACGTTTAAGCATTTTTTAGCTAAAATGCAAGTAAAAGAGAGCAAATAAACCGTCAAAATCCCTACTTAGCAATATGAATAAGGTTCCTTGCTTCTAAATCAATGGTGATCAATGTAAAACTATCTGGGTTTGTTTAATTAACTCAGTTTAAGGAATTACTTACATTACCTTCTTTTCTATAAAAATGAAATGTACGAGAACTTGGTGGATAATTAATTAATCCAAATTCTTCAATCACACTTTCCTCGTTGCTTAGCGTTTTTGTTTTCTTCACGTCTCTCTCTCTCGTTAATGCAAGAATATTAGCATCGTGCACGATTTTGCATATGGAAAAACCACACAATTTTTACGTACTTGATTTATATGTCTATAACGTTTGACACCTTAAGAGAATACAGATAGCTGATGAAGTGAGGAGTTAAAAATTTCACTAATACAACAACAACGATAACAACAACGTAGTATATTCCCATATGTGGGGTCTTGGGAGGATAAAACGTACGCAGACCTTACCATATCTAGTGAAAGTAGAGAAATTTTTTCCAATAGACCCTCGGCTAGAAATTTCACTAATGAGTGTCAAATATGTAAGAGGATCTATATATATCAATACAATATAATACAATATAATTTTTCGGCGTCCTTAGACATGGCTCCGCCAGGGCATATGAGTTATGTAGGTGATCACTGATCTGATGATATCAAAGTATTTTTATACTGTCAATTTACATAAATTAAACTCTTTCAACAAAAAAGGAAACTTCTTCGCCATAATGTGAAAGTTCTCAACGTCTTTCTCATATCATGCATTAGATGACACCGCTCATCATAATAGCTTGTAACAATCTATGACGTACTCTTTTTGCAACCCTCTATATATGTAAATTAACAAAAACTCGACATTATTACTTCTATATATACAATGTTATCTTCTCGTTTAGTGTGAATAGAATGGATTTGTTGTGTGTTGTTTTTCTGTTGTTTAGTGCATGTGAAGCAAAGTTGCAGCTACCACAGGGTGTTGTTATAAAGGCAGCTTTCGCTTTCGGAGATTCAATAGTAGATCAGGGTAATAACAACAATTTAACAACACGAGCAAAGTGTAATTTTCTGCCTTATGGGAAAGATTTCATGGGTGGAAAACCAACTGGAAGGTTCAGTAATGCCAAGACTCCACCAGATATGATAGGTATACTAATATAATTGTTTTGTTTTTTTTAAGAATTGAACTTTTATATATTGAGTTTGAAGGGGGAGCCTTAATTAGAGCAACGGTAAAGTTGTGTTCGTGTGACCTATAGTCGCAGAGGCGGATCTAAAATTTCAAGATGATGGGTACACTATTGTGAAGAAGTGGATCTAGAATTTATATTAAACAGGCTTAACTTTAGTGTATTACCATAAATCCACTAGACTTTTGAAATTATAGGTTCAAAATTATATTCTTTTTGAAATTTTAATGATTTAATTTTTTCTCACACACACGCGCGCGTGCGCACACACACATACATACATATATA